>NW_024705337.1:13197-53492 GCF_018977255.1 Callorhinchus milii | reverse complement strand
CGCCGGAGGTCACATTAGTATTCTTGTGCTGGCTCCCTGCAAGATTAACCAAGGCTGCCATTTCAGCCAGACGTTGATTTCACGCGTGCCGCGCGCCACCGCGACGCGCGGACATGTGGGGAAGAATGTAAGTGGCGAATTAGCTGTGCCCAGCGCTGTTCTCTCTGAGCTACTGATCGGGAGAGGAGACCAAGAAAAAGGGGTTGGGGGGGGGTTAGATGGAATAATGGGAAACGCAGCCTGCTTACACGGCAGGCTGGGGCGCTCTCGCATGTCTCGCCAACGGGATGTTTGAAACGAAGCAACAACAACAAAGATGAAGAAGAGGGGTCGCAGTCGCTGTGCGTGCGTGCGAGCGCGCGTGGTGTCCTCACGCAGCGTTGGTGGTCAGCGCTCTGTGCCGTTGACCCTTCGACCCGGGTGTGCGATTCCCGCTCACGGCCAACGCCGGTGAGGATTATCTGAACCGGTCCTGGGCCTCCCCCTGGATCGGCTAGGCCTCAAGCGGTGGGTAAACATCGCCACTAGGGAGACAAATGCGGCCGGGCGTGGTGCTGGCCAACCGCTCCCTCGTGTGCCGTTTCGGCCTTCATAGGTGCTCGCTAACAGCACTTGCCCCTACAGTCTGTTAAGTCTATCCGAGGGATGTTTTTTTATTTGTACGTAAATACACGCGTGCAGCGTGCATCTAAATACTGCAGCGTGCGTGCTAATTAAATCAATATAAATACAACACATTTATTTAATCAACCGGCTTATGATTACTCAAGTAACAAGTCTCTCGCGTGCGTCGTGTGTGTGTTTGTGGACGTGCGCGTATGTGTTTGCTTGTATAGGGAGTGGTAATGCATTGCATGACCCAATGTGGGGGTCTTCAAGTCCCGGTGTTATTTCCTCGGTGATGTGCATCGACACCAAGTGGCGGCTCGTGACACTTCCACTAAGTGGGGCTGTTGTGAGTGAGCTCTGAAAATATGGTGTTCTAATTAAGAAAAACCTCCTCATGTCATTGGCCTTCCCGTGAAAGTGATTTAACTGTGTTATCTACCAACGGTAGGAATTTATAAACAAATACGAAACAAAACAACAACGCACTCAAATGCTGTCCCCATGACCCTCAAGTCCACACTACACAACCACTTTGACACTGCCAGAAGCCCGTGAGCTGCTATATTTGCACAGTGCCACCTCGCGTCGTGACATCGTCTCTTATTAAAGCCACGGGCGCCTTTTCACCGCCCTGAATATGTCTCAAACGGCGTGGCTACAATGCTAGAATTGAAGAGAAATCTCTCACTGGGACGCCTTGCCAGCCGCCCCGAGGCACAAATCAGCCTGTGGTGTTGCAGCGGTTTCGAATGTGAACAACTTCAAATGTTATCTTCATTAGGCAATTCGCATTGAAAGAATCATTATATTTTACTTTAATAAACGCAGCAAAACAATTTATAGGTAAGTATTTTCGTTTGGTGGGACGGCGTCCCAATGCCCCTAGTGGACGAACCGTGCTTGACAGACACTCTTATGTATTGGAACACTTCGTATTAGAATCATGTCAAGAGTGACAGGACTGTAATGTAAAGGTTTTATTAGCGTGGGCAGTTATTTTTGTGGGTGCTGAACGTTTGCTATATCAGGGTTATGGAATTAAAAAAATATTATCGCTTTATTGGAATTTTTTGCGCATGAGGAAGTGTTAACGCTGCTCTGGTGAATGTATATTTACTTAAAATGTTCAAAGGTGAGGTCGGATCTTTTAAGGAGTAATATTATGATAAGAAAAATGGTCACAGAGTGCAGAGGTGAGAGATGGGACTGGCGGGTTGGTGGGCGAGGGACTGGGATAGTGTAGTGGGTAGCGCTCTGCACTACGAACCTGGCGACCTGGGTTTGATTCCCGCTCATGGCCAATACCGGTGATGATTATCTGAACCGATCCTGGGCCTGCCCTAGGTCGACTCATCCTCAAATGAGTAACTATTGCGGTTGTAAACATCGCCACTTCGGATACAAAGGCGGCCGGGCGTGGTGCTGGCCTTTGCGTGCCATGCCGGCCTTCATAGGTGCTCGCTAACAGCACTTGCTTGCCCCAACAGTCTGCTAAGGCTACACGTGGGACCTTTGTCTTTGTGGCGAGGGGTGGGAGGCAGAGAGATGGGACGGAGTGAGAGGGATGAATATTCGTGATGAATGTATTCAAATATTAGAATTACGCAACAATCCCCCCCCCGCCACTACTCAAAACGATACCGATAACAATTGGGCGCGATTTTGTTGAATTATGAAGTCAATTTCAACGAACAGCTATGTAGCTGCTGAAATATCTGTCTATAAGTAACAAGAACTCAACACGTTTTTTTTTCTCCATTCTATGACACTGCTCCCAAAAGCAACGTCGTAGATGATGAGCGCGTTTGGGACAATGAACTCCCTCTTCGCAGCACATTTACAAATGGCAGATTTCATCTCTGTGCGCCGTGAAGAACAGCAATTACTATCATCATCCAACCGTTACATCTATATATTTTCCCTTTAAGTGCAGTGTTATTGACAAATGTTTTGAGTTAGTTCCCCCCCACCCCTATAATTTGTACGTATGCACCGTTGTCAACACAGCCTCGCGCAACACGTATGTTCTACAAATAACTTGCTGACCCGTCCACACTGCACATCTGTGAATATTAACTTCATAGGTCATCGGATTCCTCCAGTCCAAATCAAGATTCTGATTCTGCAAGAGACGAAAGCTGCTAATTTGACTCTCAAATCCGGGCTGCTGGCTACAGGACATCTGTGTGCGCTGCTCTTTGCCAATCTCTCATCCCTCTGCTTGCGCCGGCTCAAAACGATAAACATCGAGCAACTCCCAACAGTGCAATGTAGGTCACGCGGTTCTTGGGATTCTCGTACCGCGAAGGGAGGTAATTCCATCAAGGGTTTCGATGTCACGAGAGGCCACCACGGCAGGGAGCCCGAGAGTCACGTGTTTTGTTCACGAGATTTCTTTTTCATCTCATTACCAGAGAGTCAAACCCACATTGGACAGGTGTCCAGCCGTCGAACAAAGGCGGTGGTCACTGCATCGCTTTCAGGTGCGCTTTTGTGGCCGTCTGGAACGCTCTTGCTTCAGATAATCGGAAACCACTGGAGCTTTGTACATATAAATCAAGATGAAAAACTCGTTTCTTTACAACTGATTTTTGTGTTTAGTTTGCTGTCCTTCCCCGGCACCTCCGATTAGGGTGGTCGGCTACATACGATGCAAATAAATGCAGCATAGATCTAGAGAGTCTTTGCTTTTCCACTTGTGCAATCAACCCCGACCGCTTTGGTTTGGGAGTTGGAGCCATTACCGTCACCATAACATCCTACTTACAACGGTTTCGCACATTGCCAAAATGCCTGCACTCAAATTATCACAGGTGTGAAGCTGAACCGAGGTTAGTATCTAAAATAAAAAGCACAATTGTTCTCACCAGTTACAGTCTCCTTCTGCCTTACACCAGTCGGTTGGAATTTATGCAGCTGTCAATATGCTCCCAGTTTTCTACTCGGAAACATTATTTTTTGTTTGTTGTTGTTGCTGCTCCGTCACTGAGGATCAACCGTGGCTCATTGCAAGCCGCACAAAGTTTCGTGGCAGCTGTGAACATTGTATATTATTTGGAACATCAATTTAATCTGGAAAGCTTCACTGCGCCCCCAATGACTCTTTTTCTCAGAATGGTCCTGCTAAGTATTTGCAGGGTAGATATGATCTTCCGATGTATTTACAAATTTAGCCAATTTTTGGGGAATGTTTAAGATTTGTAAATTAAAAAAAAAAATGGACAATGATGCCGGCACATACGGCCTACGCTTTTTCGGATTAAGTAACGGAATCTTTTTGTTGTTTACATCTACTTTGAAATATACAGTGCCTATCGTTCAGCTTAATACATCCGCAGTATTCACCAGGACGGTCATGTGGCTCAAACCACGAATCTCTGCATCAAGTGCCAATCACATTCCCACCTTAGGCCAAGTCGCTCGCCTCATTTGCAAACAGCGCTTGATAAAACCAAGCGCTGTTTGTTTTTTTAAAGGCTGCCTCTTCCGTCAAGGCATATAAATGAAGACAATGCCAATTGTGAGTATCAGAATCAGAATGTGTATTTATACTGGAGAAATCCGATGAGCTATGAAGCTCTTTTTCACAGATGTCCAGTCGGGGCGTGTAAGAACGTCACAGCAACAGACAAGACAAGAACAAGTAGAAGGAAGTGAACACATCACCCAACCAGATACAAATAAAACCAAACGATCACCATCCCACACAGACGAGAGCTGCGACACATTGACACTGCAACTGAGGCCAACTCACAAAGACTCGATGTCCACGAAAAGTGACTCAAGTTGGATTGCGCAAAGCAGCGATCATCGCTCCATCCTGGGAGATGACGAATGCCCGTTTGCAGGCCATAAGCTGAGTCACCTCAATGCCACACGGGGGCAGCTGCCTCTGGGGGTGCCCTTTTCCAATGTGGTGAGAATGAGACGCGATCTGAATGGCTCCGCGAAGCCCCTGGCGGGCGCTGCATCGAAAAAAAAACGAATTATCATTATGAGAAATATGGCTGGGCATCTGTGGTTTTGACCACAGCCTCCCCCCCCCCCTCGTGTGCCATGCCAGCCTTACTTAAAAAATACACGGCCACAGACAACACAAATGGCAAAGATTGGGGACGTTGTCCTATTCTGCCAGATGGTGTTTACATCAAAATGGGTCACTAAAATGTGATGAAAATCAATGGCGAAAGAATTTGTGGATGATACAAATTGAATCGACATTTTGATTGTGTAACGTGGTGTTTGTTTTTATCATCATTATTATTATTGCTGTTAAATATGAGCTTGAAAGACAGACTTGTTATCCGCGCCTCCGCTTAAATGACAGCGACGATTCCATTAAATGTACACGACAAATCTAAACGAACCATAAACTATTTTTTATCTTACCAGGTAAGGCCCGCTGAGCAATGTAGCTTTTTTTCAGAAGCGACCTCACCACAAATGATCGCCCAACTTGGGCATTTATTGCAGCCACATACTCTAAAAGCACGTTGGTAAATGTGGAGGGAATAACTAGAGGTCCATGGAGAAAAATCCACGCGATCACAGAGAGAGAGAGACACGCACACTCCAAATATACAGCAGGCATCAGTGTCGGGATCGAACCCACGACCCCCTGTATCCCAGGCGAGGGAGTTAACATCTCCCATACCACGGCACCCCGTATACTGGCTGTGGCACGCGTGCGAGAGAAACCTACGTCGCAATGCGGGATCGCGACGGCAAAACAGCTGCACGGCAGCCAGAGCGGCGCGCAGAGCACATTGCGCGCGTCTGCCCAACACTAATAAGCCATGTCGGAGGGAGACGGCGAAATTCGGTCAGATGTGGTGTGACGCACGCTTCTCCATCCTTGTCGCACGCCTGGGCACACGCGATGGCGAAGACGTCGCGTCGTCTCGTACGGCCTCGTTCCACCTCCGTCCGTCGCCGCTGCCGGCGGAGGGAGGGTCACGCTCGCGGAGTCTGAAGCCGCTAAATGCGAATTGCCCAAGCGTGGCTCTGAGTAGATTAAACATTCGCGAGACGTCTTGACAATTGAGCAGATGGGGTTGGAGATGGGGGGGGGGCTTGGCAGGTGGAGTTGCCATACTGTCTCCCCGTCAAGTGGTTTGTTTCGGAGAGTTAATTAAATCCCCAGGACCAGGTTCTTTGTTGGTATCGCAAGGTAAATATTTGGCCTTTGGTACGTAGTCGCGATGTCATCTCGTTATCGTCATCAAGACGAACCGTGATTATCGTAGAGCTTTACCATCCCAGCACCACACGCAACCAGTACGAGTCATATAACAAAATGAATTATCATTCGTCAATAAGACTGCACCTAAATAGGAAAACGATATATAATGTTGCGACGTGTTGGGCGGTGGCCGTGATCCATCGTATGGCAATGTGTGCGTGACCAGGTGGCTCCTAACGGACGTGTCACTGCACCACTTGAGCACTCTTCTTGGTTCTTTCGGTAAAGTCACGTTGAATGTAAATAATAAAAATAAAACATAATAAAATAATATGAAATAATATAATTTTATTATGTTTTATTATAATATAAAATAATATCATTTTATTATGCTTCATTTTTTATTAATTTATTATTTACATTCTACGTGACTTTACCGAAAGAACCAAGAAGATGAATCCCTGCAGTCACGAAAGCTTTAAATCGACACTTGAGCACTGTTCAGATCCTGCCCGTGGTAAAAAAAATGATTCTCAAGTGTGTAGTGAGTTGATAGGCTCAATCTGGTCACTGTCCTGGTTAGCAAGTTAGTCGTGATTAAACCATTGTCTTGGTTAGCCTGTGGTGGGAATTCCTCATCCAAATGGAGCCGCTGTTGACTTTCTAAGAAGTATACTCTTAGTTCTTTCGGTAAAGTCACGTAGGTAAAAAAATTACTTTACCGAAAGAACTAAGAGTATGAATCATTGCAGTCACGAAAGCTTCAAATCTAGAATTTCTAAGAAGTGGTATTCATTTTTTCGACCTCCGAAGGATGATTGGTTGAGTTGACCCAAGATAGAGTTTGAACTTGCAACCTTCCGATTTGGAGTTGAGCTCCCTGTCACAGCACCACCTTGTCCTAATAATTTTCACAAACACTTTACTAATAATTCTAGATTTGAAGCTTTCGTGACTGCAGGACTCCATACTCTTTGGTTCTTTCGGTAAAGTCACGTAGGTCTTAAATTAAATAAATGCTATGTTTACCTACGTGACTTTACCGAAAGAACCAAAGATAATCCTTTACTAAATATTCACAAAGTCTATCACTCACACGTACTCAAAGACAATAACCACATGCAGCCATGCAGATGATCGGGGAAAGCGCTGTTAGCAAGCGCCTATGAACACAGCGTGGCACATGAGGGGATAGTTTGCCTCAAAACCATTCCCAGCCACCTTTGCCTCCCCATTGCTGATGTTTTTTTTTTAACAAAGCACAGCAGCGAAGACCAAGGCAGGTTCAGATAGCACTTTCCACATTGATGCTTGCCACGGTGAGGAATCGAAGCTATGTTTGCCGGCGCACACGAGTGCGCAAATCATCGTACGGCAACATGCATGTCCGTGGATTGGATGATGGTGGCCTTTGATTGTGGCAGGGAAGGCTGTGGAAAAGATCAGCTCTTTTTTCCGTACAAAGTGGCATGCACGATGAAAGGTTCTTAACTAGCTGCTGTTGTGATGCGGGACAATTTACGTAAAATTTCTGCATTCATTAATGTCACCAAAGGAAACAACCAAATAAAAGCAGACTGATATATCTCAACTACACTCACAAGCCCAATGCTGTAACACTACACAGCGGCAGCTGCTGCAGCAGCATCTTTGTTGTTTGTGGAATGATGTTTTCATTTATTTTGCCCTGAGGTCGTTTGGAGTTTGTGTTGTAACAAAAAATCTCGCAGTTTGCGTACTGTCGACACAGTCGAAGTGACAACGTGGGCGAGACACTTGCCTGGCATGCGACAAATCTCACGAGCTCAAAATCCTGGTTTCGGTAGTCGATTCAACCCATCATTCCTGCAAGGTCGATAAAGTGAGTAACACTGTTACACTGCGGGTTCCCTATGGATAGGCTGGCGTCTGCCCATGTGCGGTGGATTTCACACAGCAGAAATGAATGCATGTTCTAGTCTGCCATGCATCTTGTTAAGCCAACATCATCGATGGGTGCCAGTGGAGGGATGTTAACTCCCTCGCCTGGTATGCAGGAGGTCGTAGGTTTCAATTCCCGACCCTGACACCTCCTGTATATTTGTAGTTTGCGTGCCTTTCTCCCCGTGGTCACGTGGATTTTTCTGCGGGTCGTCCGGGTTTCCCCTCTACATTTTAGAAACAGACGTTTGGAATATTTGGTTACAGACTTTGAATTGGCACGTGATAAGCCACTTCGCTGAGCTATAATTTGTGTGGCCAAGTCACTTCTGAAAGGATCTAATAGCTCAGTGGGCTTTATCTGGTAAAATGAAAAAATTCAAAAAATATTGTTAAAGAAAATAGTAAATTTTGATTTAAAGCTTTCATGATTGCAGGGATTCATATTCTTGGTTCTTTCGGTAAAGTCACGTAGAAGGGAAAAATAAAATAATATGAATATAAAACAATAAAAATTCTCATGACGTTTAGACAGCAACACAAGCAATCATCATCAGGTGTGAAATCCACGGCAAGAAAATTTGAAAAAAGTGGCGGTTTTCCTAACGTCACTTTTTTCAAATGTTCTTGCTATGGATTTCACACCTGATGATGATTGCTTGTGTTGCAGTCGAAACGTCGTGATATTTTTATTATTTTTTATTTATATTATTTTATTATTTCCCTTCTACGTGACTTTACCGAAAGAACCAAGAATTAAAAAATAGTATTTGCGTATTGTCAGAGTAAATCGATGCACGTTAATTACCCCCATGTCACTGCAAACTTCAGCAGCTACGCATCCTTCAGTTGCTATCCGTTTCACCACAACGAAGAATGGCACGCAATCCCCGCCTCTCCTTCTTCACCGTGCTCAAACACGTGCACCCGCTCTGCACTCTCTCGCACTCGTATCACATCTCTTGCCTCATGGCTAACCGATGTCAGCGAGCCAGTGGCTACCACGCTTGATAATTTTATTCATTCAATGTGTGTGTGTTTTGTTCACCCAAGCTCTACAGGTAAGGTCATGCCGTCTCGAAGACAAAAATAACATTTTTGGATCGCTGTGTTTTTTGCTGATGTCTTGGCTATCAAGTTATGAATAAAGGAAAATAAATGCCTGTTTGCTAGGCTCACGACGATGATGATGATGTGAGAGGCTGTATGGATTGCGTAATTATGCTTCCACTTTGTTTGCAATGTATATCTACGTGAACTAAGGAAACAATAACAAATAAATACGGAATAAATGTTACATAACTGGCCACAGGCATTTCGACGCTTGATTATATCTCAGTTACATAAGCAACTCGCATCGTCCCTTGGTGACCAGCAAAATAAGAAACACTTCGTGAGAAATGAAAATGTGGGTTGTCAACAGTTGGTAGTCCCATGGAATGTCTGCCCTTCTACTATAGAGATTTCAGACTTTTCACCACTAGCGCAGGGCCACCGATGGACTTGATCACTGGCCCCAAGCTCATTTGAGCAGTTAAACACCTTGACTTGTCGCAAACAAGGCTCTTTGGGATTCTGTCACCGTTGCGAATGAGTGGGTGAGTGAGTGAGTGGGGATAGCCCAGATTTCGAGCACGAATGCACAGGCACACGTGAGTGTTCTCATTTCAAGGCAGGGTACTTAAGCAGACATGCAGCTGAGTCTCTGTACAAATGCCAACTCGTAACGGGAAGCCCATACGATTGTGGGGATTAATTATCGGTGAGTTCGCCCCGCCAGTCTCCCAGACTGCTGCGTAATAGGACTGGGCATAGGTGCCATGAGGCATGTGATATAAAACAAAGTCTGTCTTGGAAGTCAGGGTTGGTGGATTATGCAAGCGGTGGATTTATCAAGTCTAGACACTGAGACTAAATCTGCCATGTAGCGCAGTGGTCAGAGTGCATCGCTTGCAATGGGAAGGTTATGATTTCAAATTTCAAATTCCGGTTCAGGTCGGCTCAGCGTTTTGTTCATTTCTTTCGATAAAAAAAGAACGGTACCATTGTGCATCCGTTATGGGAGAATATCCTATGGAAGACATGCCCCTGTCATAGGAATGTGGAGTTTCCACCACCGGCTGAGGGCTGTGTACAGGAGATGAGCATCGCATCGTGCTTTGATTTGTTTTCTATAACTTGAGCCTCGATTAGTTCCAGTCAAAGAACAACACACTACACGAATCAACAAATTATTTAAAAAATCCATTAGATAGTTTTCACATGACTGGTTCTAAATTAAATCCATTCAGGTCAAAGTAAAAATGTAAGAAATATTTCCATGAAATCAGAAATCATGTATGCACCTGCCTATGTTAACGTGTCAGATTGATCCAGTAATTTACATTGGATGTGCCTATGAAGGGGATAGCTCTCCGTATACTTTTAACGGCCGCCTTTGAAGTGCGCACACGTTACAAATATTAAGCAGACTCTCGATTTTTGAAACGCCTCAAAACACATTAGGCGATTTCTTCATGAGACCGTAATCACATTAAAATGACCATTAATATTTATGGATCACTGTAGCACGCAAAAAAAAGAAGCACGCATAACTCCATGTGGTTTCTCTTGAAGCCAAATACTAATAGCATTTCCCCTACGCTAATTGAACCCCAAAGCATTAAAATGCAAATTTTCATGAGTAAGGATGCAGCCAGTTTTTGTTGTTGTTGTTGTTGCAAAACACTAAATATAGGTGGCCGTGCGTTCCAGGTAATTATACGTATTTTCTTTTAATCTGATTCATGATTGACTCTTTGCAAGGGGAATGAGAAATCAATGAGCCATCTGTAGCAAAGAAGCCAGAGGATTAGCTTATCACAGTGCTGTTACCACTGGCTGGCCGACCCATAATATTTCTCACACATTATCATATAGAAACAGGATACAGCGATGACTTGCATTCGTATTTATGCATGTTGGACTTCTTTCGCACCGTACACAGCAAACCATGATAATCGGAGCCACGAGCCCACGATTAGCGGAAGGGCCTCCAATTTAGAAACTCGTCACGCCCACCCGGCCAGACGCGTCGAAGAGAGCCGCGGGAGCGCTCGCCGCTTTGCCCCAGCGCAAGCAGCCCGGCCCGATGGACCCAGCAGCACCAGCTGGTGCGGTGACACCAGCTGGTGCGGTGACACCAGCTGGTGCGGTGACACCAGCTGGTGCAGTGACACCAGCTGGTACAGTGACATCAGCTGGCAAGGTGACACCAGCTGGTACGGTGACACCAGCTGGTACAGGTGACACCAGCTGGTACGGTGACATAGCTGGTGCGGGTGACACCAGCTGGTACGGTGACACCAGCTGGTACGGTGACACCAGCTGGTGCGGTGACACCAGCTGGTACGCGGTGACACCAGCTGGTCGGTGACACCAGCTGGCGGTGACACCAGCTGGTCGCGTGACACCAGCTGGCGCGGTGACATCAGCTGGCGCGGTGACACCAGCTGGCGCGGTGACACCAGCTGGCGCGGTGACATCAGCTGGTACGGTGACACCAGCTGGTCGCAGTGACACCAGCTGGCACAGTGATATCAGCTGGTACAGTGATGTAACTTCCCTGGCCAGGATCCCAAATGGTTCGACTCCAGTCAAACGCCATCACAATTTGACCAATTTCAAGGGTTGGTACATGTCTCCAAATAAGTAGAATCCCCCTTCTTTCAAACTGCGACTGCCCTATTGATCTGATGATCCCACTCGCATCCTCTACATGGGGCCTCAAGTCTCAGGACGCACAAAGACGTTAAAACGTTTCCTGTTGTTGAGCCTCAAAGTTCGAAATACTATAAGCACGTTATCGTTCATTTAACCTCTCATTCGTTAGGGTTGCTAGGCAGATCTGACCGGGCACCTCCTCAATTAGACCCTTAGCAAGGTCGGTGACTACGCATTCGTCCGATCTGAGAGCCCAGCTTACCTTCTCTCCGGCTGATACCAGGTAATGGAATGCAAGGGCACCTAATCAAACAGTCCTCATCGGCCGAGTGAGTTGCCCCAGCGAAACCGACCGAGCGAACCCGTGGAGTTGTATGATTCAGTTACATATTGTCCGCGGAAACATCCGAGGCTGGCGCACTTGGGCCTGCACAGCCATCCACCACCAACGACTTAGCGCGTGAGCTAGTCTCTGCAGCTGAGTATGACGCTGGTGCGATTAATGCATCGCGACAGGGGTTTTAGAGTGAGGAATAGGGTCACCGAGTCACAGCTGAAGGCGCAGAGAAGCTTAAAGCAGGTGAGTTTCTGTGCGACGCATCTCATCTTTCTTAACGTCATGTGAGATAAACCAAACGAACTCGGGTCATCTGAACTGACCGTATGCGCATGCCTTCCTTTGAGCATAGTAAATGTCCCCATAACGGAAACCTTGTGCGCATACCGTAGCTTTGGTCCGCGGCATGATCGATTGAGCTTCGATCCTAGCTGTGACTCACATAAGATCCTGTTGAGGAGTACATGCGATCTGGGATCGACCTTACCAACCGGGAGCACGCCATAGGCAAGTTCTAGCTGATAGATTATTTCGAGATAACGGACATTAATAGCTACTGATCTCAGAGTACGACCACGCATAAGAGCAGGGCATCTTCCGTAGGATGAGCCTACTAAATAACCAACATAAGTGATACTACACAGGACTTCTCTGGGAAGGGTATTATTAGGCCGGTGGTTGCTCATATTAGGGAGGTATCGATCCTCTTTGGCAAGCCGTTCAATATTGGAACACCCCGTGATGCTTTTAGAGGTCTGAAGGGTTGGTTATGTCACTCGAAGTCGTACCTAGGAAAAGCGGAGGCGCAAGCAAAAATGTGTAAGCGACCTGTGGTCTAACGTAGACTAACCGGTGCCTGACTCAGCGCTTTGGTTTGTAAGTATCGATAACACGAATCAGACCATTCCATAAGGATCTGGGGGTTAGACAAACCTCGGGCTGCCACGAGACTAAAGCTACACTATGGAAGGTTCGGGGTCGACTTCATATAGCATGAGGAACCGCTGACCCTCTAAGAGCCGACTTAGATCTGGACCAGGCTAGAAAAAATTAGCCGGTGCTCGAGATCAATGTTTGCTAGCGATCGGTACGACGCATTGACAGCAGAGCATACTTTTCGCGTTCTACTCTAGGGTACAAGGATTTAGTGACTCTTCGCATTAGGTTTCGACGCTAATATAGACCAATCATTCGATACCCATTTCGGGATTCACAGCCAAAGGAGCCGGAGTGACCATTACCCCAGGAATATCGCATACCGTTTGCATTGATCGGCACGCGTGTTCGCACGGGCCCTGATTAAATGTAGCAGGCTTGGATGCCACGTCGTTGGCTAACGCACCTTCGCGTCAGCATCTCCCTCAAGTCGTGATGTAGAGGTATCCTCTATGGACTTTGAACGTGCGATACATAAGGGGCCTCCGACTCTACACATGTGGTAGCGATTCGCTATACTTTCAAATTGGGTTGGAATAAACCGTAGCGGAGTTCTCTCTGCAGTAGGTTAGTGAGGCCTTATTGCGCCAGACTCGATTAAATCCCGGAGTAGTGGGTGCCACGATTAACCTGGGGTATTATTGATTTTCAGGCATTCGCTTCAGCTAACCGACTGTTCTCACAACTCTCAGCACGGCTGCTCGACCGGGTGGACAGAAACAGAGGGCGTTAACAGTAGCCTAAATCTCAATTTGTACTAGCACCTGAGAGTATAAATGAGCAAACACTCTAGTTAGGCGTTTGGGCTCCGTAGGCTGTTGAGTTCCGATCCGAGGCTGAGCCACTCTTCACGTAGAACGCCAAAAGAGGCAGTTCACGTCAAGACAACGCCTTGTTTGACGGAATACCGGTCAGTGCGATTGTGGATCACGTATTAGCTTCCACTTTAGGAAGGTATTGCCGTCAATTAGGGGGCGAGTGAATGTATCGCCAGTAGATGGCTTATCAACATGGGAGGGTCAAGGTGCTCGGGAAGCAAGCTCCAGGCTGCCCGTAAGTATTTCTACAATTATATGGTATGGTAGACGGAACTGCTGCATGTTTAGGGAATTACTGAGCGGCGAGCCGCTGGCACCTTCCTTTACCTTGCTCTGCGGAGAGGTTCGTCACGTCTCCGGAGTACACAAATGATTCACATAGTAGGCACACTGTGTCTCTCAGAATGCCGTAGTTAACTAATATGTTCTTTCTAAGGACATAAGGTTTTGTTGAGCTAACTGCCTATCGACGATACTGGAAAATAATTTGCCCAACTGGTCGTTAGCGAAGCGCATCACCGAACCCAAACGTGTCACAACTGCCAAATGACTTCAACTAGTGTGAACGTATTAGAGGGGAGCTAGGTCGAGGTTTTCCATAACCCACGTCCGGCGGAACCCTGAATATGCAGGGAAATGTACCTGCTTACGCCATTGGCATTACTCGAGCACTTCAGGAGGCGTTCGTGCGTCCGTCAAAATCTTCACGGCGGTCGTGAATATCGCAACCCAATAGGGTTCAGAACTCTGTAGGTTTGGTCAGGTATAGATGCGCTAGAGCTTTGATTATTATACCGGTCGTTTTGCTCAACGGGATGATTCAATCTGGAGAGAGTGAGCAACTGGAAAGACCAGTCTACTTAACGAGGGGATCAGAGGCAATCAACATGGCCATATCTAGCCGCGAGCATTTATCGTATTAGGGTGTTTTGTGGCTGACGTAGTCGTATGTAGCTGCTAATTTGGACCTATGTGACGCTTTGAGAATCTAAGTATTCACCAAATACCTTATGAAACGTCATGTAAACCTATTGTAGATCTTTTGCCGGCTTCTATCCTCGATTCCAGACTTTGCTATGTGAGCAACATAGGTAGGGCGGTAATAGCTATACTGTTGTTATCCGTGCCTAATTCACTCCCACTGCATTTGAGGTGTCAGTTCGATATTTGGTAGGCCTCCTCGTATGCATCTATAAACGGTTTCGCTCCAAAGGACGTGGGGGTACGGATGATAACTAGCATATCCGGACTGTTAGTCGATCTACGTTAATAGCAGTAAATTCATTCACCCTGGAGGCACGTTTTGAGAGCAGCTCTAAGTACATAATCGTGAAGCACCCTATTACTAGCCCCACTACCCATTTATGCAATTGAATGTAAGCCTGTCAGATTTACACATGGATAGTTTTTCCGGATGCATATGAATTCCCACATGGGCAAGCCCTAATATTCGTTGGGATTGCTCTTCCACTCCCCGCTACGAAGCGTCAACCGCTAAATGGTCGTCGTTGCGCTGTTCCAATGAAGGCTGGCCCTACCTGCTCGGGAATGGATTCCGCTGGAAGCAATGCGCTAAATTGTATCAAGGATGATATCAGTGACGCAATATAAACCGACTGGAATAACCGGCCTGCTTTGATTTCACACGCGAGGGATGGGACTTGGCTGTAGGGATCGGTTCGCCTTTGCTAAACGTGAGTGTCGGCATGCATTCATGCTTGAACTCGCGCGTAGTTCCAAATAACTACAAGATGTGAGTTCGTGGGATTCCGATGAATTTCCATTCCTGTCCACGTTTAGTTCCTCTGGCGCCTTGTGGCGCAGTTATGGCAAATGATGAAGGCCGAGGCGGGCGGACCCGGAACACAACTCTTGCGTTCAACCAGTAGCAGAAGTCTACTACTACGCGGTCCCTCACGCCAAATCTCAATCCCGATGTGTATGGCCCCGTAAAGCGACCAAAGGCCAGACGTCATAATTGTATTAGCATCCTTAACGTACTATTACTCTATATGAGTCTAGTCTAGTGGCCACGTTACCCTATAATATCTCTAGTCCCCCGCTTACATGGCTTTGCTAAGCATACTTGACTAATAAAAGGAAAAAGAGCACTTGCGTAGGACCGCTAGCTGAGGCCGTCCGCTCTGTCCACTGTCCGGCTTCTCCTAATGCCGTATTTCGACGGATCGGTTAGAGCAATCCATGAGCGCTTTAGTCTTTTCTAACAGAGTCAGGATGAAGATGAATGCCTTATCTATCTTCGCGCGTCATAGTAAGCACCAAAGCTCATCCCATCCGAACGGTTTCTATCTGAGATAGTTCTAGACCCTTCCAGTCTGCTATTGCGATCTACTGAGCTCCTAAAGGTCCACCCTCGAGGAATCCCCGAGTCGGGGGGGGATAGGCAACTTCGCATCTGTCTTAGCTGACCGCCCCCGGCGACGACCGTTCCCAATAAGGTGATATCTTTCACGTGGTCAAGTGGTTGTTTGATGAATAACCGTATGATTGTGAAAGTATCAGGCTTTGTCGACACCTCAGTATACTAAATGAGTACTGGTGTTTTGTCCGGGTATGCACTGCCTAATATGAGGTGTCGAAACAACACAGTCTACCTGCTCCGCTGGTTGTATTCACTGAAGCGGACCGGAGAGTCATCAACCACAAGGTTAACTACTCAACTCGAGTCCCACGGCGCGACATTTGAGCGAAAGTGCGTATTGCGAACATTCACCTCTGGTGGCTGTTACGTCAAACCGTCGCGCTTTAAATATTGTAACACCTTTCTTGTCCACCCTCGCATCAATTTCGGGCTCCTACATAGTGCATGTTTCCGACGGTCTTCCTGTTCCATTAGATAACACCTGTGTTAAGCACTCCTCAAGGCGAAAGCTCTAAGCTAGGAAATTTCTTTGCTATGGCGTCATGGATTGGTGAATAAGGTCGCATTAACAAATGCTGTCCTCTCAAGCACATGGCCGGCCGTTGCTGGCGAACAACCCTTAGCTCTGTTCCTTGGAAGGGTACGTCGCCTAAGGTTCGAAGTAGATATCCGGGTAAAATCTCTACTGCCATGGATGACTCACAACTACTGCTAAGTCCCAACCGGCCTTACATACCTCTCGAGCACCCGGGACCTCCGCTAGGCAGCATGATATAGGAAACAGCGATTCTTAACGAATTCCTGCCCACCCCAGCATGCCCGCCCCTCTGCCCGCACTTCGATTAGTAACCTTCGGAGGGCCACTCATCAATATATCTACGTGTACGGTTCGTGCCTCTGCATCCTAAATTTCCTCGGATATTGATAGACACTGTAAACCAGCCACGTGGTGTAAGATACCCCGATGCTTGCAGCTAATCTCATGTATACCGGAGTTCGTTTCGAAATGAAATTTGTCGACGTGCGTAGCCTTGCCCCCACACTCAGCATTGACTCGGTTCCCATAGGGGGGCGACTCACGGCATTTGAGCGTAATGTACGAATCTATGACCCGTTGTGTATGAATACCTGCATAGCTACGTGAAGGCCTCTACGCTAGGTTGTCTAAGTGGGGGATTCACGTTGTACGTACCAATGCCAGCGCGCAGGAGAGAGCTTCAGGCCGAACGGGATGTCAAATGTCGCGGTCTGCTAAGTGGACTGCCTGTGAATATTAAGTGCTTGTTCCACCTCGTGCCCTCTTACAGTAGTAGGGCTCGAGTACCTTAGGCTGTAGAGATTGTCGACAGGGTCGAACGGGTTTTAAACACGATCAATCTCTTACACTCCTGACACGTGTAAGTACGCGCCCGTACGGTTAGTGTATTGCCCAAAGGACTCGGTGCAAGCGCTATGAACTGATAGCAATGCGCGTAATATCTATACGCGATCCGATTTGAACTTTCAAGGGCCGGATAGGACTCGTTTAGGGTTAACGACGATACGGATGAAATGGCTGGATGTACGATACCGCCGCGAGTGGATACACAGGGCGATGGAAATTTAGCCCCAAAATGGCGTTCGATTCCAGTAATAGGCGCTGTAGCGGCTTTAACGGTCGCGGAATTTTGGATTATCTCAGTTTGTTAATGTCAGACTTTCCCGCCGGGACAGAGCTTACTGTAACTTTAGCAGGTTGAGTCGTTTGAACGAAAATGGTCACAGAATGGCGTACACTTAGAGGTGTCTAGGCACCGCCAGGCACATTCCTTGACTCCTTTCGAGCACTCCAGCAGACTCCTCGTACGCGAGAGTTGGCAGACTCGTCTGTTGTCCACTGCGACCTCGCCCATTCCTCTATGCTGTCAGAAGGCTTTGGCGGACCAACCCAAGCCGGAAATTACTTGTACTGAGCTCGGGGAACTCGCACGTTACGGCTTGATTCTTCCTCCATACAATTATACAAGAGTCACCATGATATTTATTGACTGGAACCAATCCCCTTAACTTTTACACTAGGAGGCACGTCACTATCGGTAAGACCACCATGTATTCTGGGAAATGCTATAATATGTATCTTTCTTAGGGGAGTCTCCATAGTCCGGATTAAGCTAGTACCCTATACCCACCACATGCCTCTCGGTTGAACGGGGGACTTCGTGACAGCTTTCTTAAAAAATACCCGATTTCTGAGACCAATTACAGCCATTCGCAGGTCATATACTTAAAAGCAGACTGCCCTGGTGGGAGGAACCTGTTTGCCAGACCATTATTTATGACGAGAGAGGTATGTTAACCCGCGGTATCAGGTCGGCTCCTATAACGTAGCTAGGTTCCCGCCACGCGGCACCCGCTTACTGCCTATTTGAATTGTTTTACGTTCGATGCTAGGGCAACTTGAGCAACAGTGGGGTGACATCTGGTCTTAGATTCATAGGGCCGTTACGGTCATGGGTTATGATCGAGGTGTAACCCTTAGACTATGATGGGATCGTTTTTAACGATTTATTATGGGGTGACTAATCTACCTTCAGGGTAATACTGAAAGCTCCCCTGTAAATCTGTATCAAAGGCGGCGACTCAGTGCATATAGAAAGAGGGAGTGGTCTTAATATTGGCTTTGGTGAGATAGCAAGTCCGATACTTTGAGTACGAAGGTGACCGGGGACAGAGCCTGCCCTACGAGATGGAGGTGGACCAATGTCGCGGGCTAGAGAGTGGCGGTCGTGAAAATCTGACTCGCCCAGCGGTTAAATGTATTTCATCTCCCATGGGTTACGGAAAATCACAAGTAGTCTTCATCTAGTGAACCGTTTCCCCGACTCAACTAAGTATTATTGATTGTGTGCACACCGGTCAGTCTCTTTACTTGGTGGGTATTCATCCGATATGTTCGACAAACTATGCCGCGTGAGTGGACGCGGATTTGTCTTGTCTTAGCTATTGGCTAAGACGTTTCCAAACTTTTTTCCTCATCTTTTACCCTGGAGATACCATTTCAGGCGCCTAGAAGGGAAACTGTGTGTCGATAGTATAAGCCTAGTATGTGCTCGGCGAGTTTCCCGCCTAGTCGCCTGCACGGTTACAGAGATTTTGTCACTGCTACTACATTTTTAACTCGCGGGTCACAGCGGAACGAATAAAGAACCTTTGGCTATTAGTTCATATCGCCGACGAGATGCGTAAGATAGACCCTCTTCAGTCGTAACGCTTCAATTCCATGGCCGCTCATGTATAAAGAGGAACAATAGTAGGAGTCGTAACGGATTCGCAATATTAGCTTCAAGGCCTCTATAATAGCCCCGGATGCAGACTGAAACCACATTAAGAGTCTCAGGGGTAGGGTTCTACCAGTAGTTGGGTCGGGTGTATGTTTGTCCACCTCAACGCTGAGATTTTTAGGAACCGTGTACTGAAGCCGGACGCAGTACTCTGGCGTAGGGGAGAGAGGCGTTTAATCCCGTGAGCCGCCCTTATTTTCACTTTACAATATTGAACGAGAGAAGGGGTTGATCCTAGTACTTATCTAATGCCTTATACCATCGAGCGCCTTGCGCGTCGTATTCCGAAGTGGGCATTAACGTGGCTTCATGAGGCAAGGCTGAAGATAGAGTATACGTAATCTCACGGAGTACCTATTGGCGCGTCTAGCATATGGACATCCTATTGCTGCACCTCTGCTTGATTGAATGTGGTCTCCGTGTGGGAGCAACCGTGCGCCTGCACTATTAATCCCATAACAAAGCGGCTGGACACGTTTCATGTATGGCTCGCGTTATAGCTTCACGTTGTGATCTAGATGGACTTGCCCAAGAAGTTCGGCCCCAATTTGCCCAAACACTGCAGTCGGCAAATGATATTATCTTGTCACATTGGAGCCCGCCCAAATGGACGGGCGATACGTTCCGGGCTCAGCGTCGCTACCGGACTCGTTTGCCTGATCATCGTGGGCCGCCCCGCCGCAGATGATAAAACGCAAATACAAAAGTTCCGGACCCGGGATGCATCCAGAATGTAGTTACTAAATATACTCATATGAGGACTAACCCGTGCAAGCCTATTACGTCGAGTTTATCGCTTGATCCCGATACAACGAAGCTTGTTTGGGAAACTTAGGGTATTTAGTCGGTTCATACGGATACACAAAACGTTACTGACGACCCTTTAGTCCGGTATTGCTGGCGACGTATTATCAAATTCCTGGGTAATAAGACTTATGGCGACCTGCGCACAAACATTAGTGCGTGTAAATCATTAAGGGCAGGTACGGCCGTAGCTTGTTAAACCTCACCGGTGGGATCGGGGGATGTGCGAGGCCAGCTTACTCGATCACGTCTGCTTCCAGAGCCGAGTCCCAATCCAACAAATTGTATTTTACATTCTGCGGAGCTTCAACTGGTAGTGTCATGTGTTTTCTAGGCCTTTACCCTCTAATCCCTATAGATGAGGTTGACTGATGCATGTCGATGCATACATCTTTGTTGTCGTCAAATAGACAAGTATTCACACTGGTTAGGTCTGCTCGGGTCACCACATTGCCCAGACCCTGATTGCTTTTCGTCGTAGAGAGAGTGGCCACGTTACCAATCTCCAACCGACGAATAAACTATTGGAAAACGGCGAGCGTGCCTCGTGTGTCGCTGAGAGGACTCCCTCGAGCCCGGCTGAATTATCAGTGGATGGAGGACAAGCCCACCTGGAGCAGGCGCTGAACCTGAACCACAGCTTCTATCGTCGCTCGATCTCGTTCTGAGTGTGCTGTAGGTGACGTACCAAACCACTCGAACTAAAGATATTATGGTCATACGATCAGGTTCTAGCCGCTTTTGAGACATTGGTCTGTACGCGTCTGTATGTTAGATATAGTCTGCGATTAGATAAACCATGGGTATGTCCGCTGGCCAGATTAAGTATCGACTCGTATAGTTCAAACAGGTCTAGCAAGAATCCCAATGCGCAATACTTAGCGTAGATAAAAATATGATCGTTGGAACAGCGATAGTAGAAGCGGAAGCAACTTCTCTATTGCTCGGTTGGTAAATATGGACAAGCTGGCAACTCACCGTCTCATAGTAGTGCTTACATGATCACCTGGGGAAAAGGCAGTTACTGTCAAACTGAACCGGGTTGTCCGAGTGGTCCGTTTCACTCAGGCCTCCCGCTACATTGAGAAATGGGTCCTCATGGAGTTCGTAGGTCTTGCTACCTCTGGAATTGTATCGCATGTGATGCGTACGACGCCCGGCTAATCCCAGAAATCGTACCCCGAGCTCACTGCGATTACGCCCGACGCTCAAATGCTGGTGAGGATATGGCGAGACTCAAGGGAACACGTGATTGTAACTCGGCTAAACTAGCGGTAGCCTACTTGCTCATGTCGATTATATACTCCTGCAGTTTCCGCAACGTTATGGACCGCCCGTGCGCCGAGGTTGGTGAAACTTTGACCCAACTAGTGGGACTTAGCAGGCCCTCTTCCCCGACACTTTGAGACCATAGATCATCGCTTGGTGGAGTAGACAATTCCTTTACCATGTTTCATATGTAGTGCTTCATGGGCCACCCCAGCGCATACTAACAGTGTCAGATACCAGTCCACGTTATTGCTAGGAAGGCAGGTCCGAGTACGGTAAAGCATTAGAATCCTTAGCTTAGAGCCCGGACGATCAGTGCTGCGGCTTCAAACGCAGGTGAAGTGAGGAAATACTGAACGCAGACCGTGCTAGAGACGCTCCTCTCAACTACACACTGATGGGGTGCTCCCACGACTAGGGCCCACGTTAGAAATCACAGCAGTTAAGTATATGTTTGAGCCCTAACCGGTCATCCGTCCAGCTATTTTACAGTCCATAGCATCGTGCTGATGCTATAGACTCTGGGCTCGGTGTCAAGGCAATTCTATTCCCCCGTCCTGATGTCATATCCTAAAGACTCGCACGTTACCATGGCTGAATGTAGACTTTTGTAACCGGCATCCCGCTATCTCTACCTATCACCCGAGACGGCTATAAAGTTCTGACTTCCACCTGGTTATCGCGGGGAGGCGTACATAAACAAGTATATTTAGACGTGGCGCCCATACAAAAGGTGCCAATTTTTTAAAAGCCGATATCAATAGTCCACATTCACCTCCTCTCTGTGTCACTCAACGCTGCAAGCCTTTACCTCCATTCCAATCTGGTTGCGTCCCTCGGTGATAGTATCCAGCACGTCGTCGGTGAAACACTTGGTCCACGGTAAGTTGCTAGTCTAAGCGTTAATGTCTCGGGGCCAAACGTGGTCTTACGGGAGGTTTTTCCGCTGCACGACAATAGACTGAAGTCCAAAAGTCTCAGTCTAGTTATGCCCAGCATACAACGGGATCGATTACAAGGCCTCCGCAGTGTTAACCTGAGTGATGCTTAGCACCGTGTCAGAGGTCAAATTAACACATGTGACCCCCGAAACTTGTGTTCTTGGTTTAATGGTATCTATGCTAGTCCCGAGTCTGGCTTGATAGGTAGTATTAGGTGTCGATGGTATTTTCTCAATAATTACCGATTCCGTGGTCGTGAGTTTGCCAGGATACCCGACCCCTCCTGATTAAATTAAAGTTGCAGGGATAGACCGTTGCTTTACTATCTGGGGACGATTCTCGAACGTAGAGGAGTACTTCCACCGGCGATTACTTAAGTTCTCCGAAATCTTTGGTTCCATCGCCCAAGCTGAGAATCTTTCTTAGGGCCCTGGAAAACTAACGTCTCTACGTTCTCAGGAAGAGTAAGGTAATCTCAATTGTGCGCTAACGTTCCCTGCTGCCGAGTGTCAGAGTTTAAGAGTGTCAGCATTGTGTTTTATTCCCGAAGAGCCCTGAATAACGCTGAGGGTATGACCACGGATAGAGCCGTAGTGCGGCGTTTCTCTTTGGATAATTGATGCACCACACCGGTGTGCCTATTAAGGAGCATTTAAATTCTCGGCCCTGCATAGGAACCAAGATCGCAGGGCCCATGTCCTCCCTTGGCAGTCCCTTTAAAGCCTAATGACTCCTGGGCGATTGTTCAAACTGATCGCTACATTTACTGGACACAGACATGTCGACATGAGCCTATTAGGGGAAATAACATTACTTATGGGCCTGGCGTTTTCGTGTTAAATCCAGAGTACGAGAAAAGAACCCACATACGAAAAAGTGAAACGGATTGATGGGTACCGTAGAGGACTGCAGAAATGGTAAGACCTCACAGCTACCCGATGACGTTCCACATGCGAGCGGGGTATAACTAATCAGGCTCCGTCAAACCGCTGACATACAAGAGAAGCTAATCTGGCAGTCACACATGGACTGGCACCGACACTCAATGACCGATTAATACTATTTCTCTCATCTCGCGAGTTCGCTCGCCTCAGCAATAAACAAATTATAAACATAAGCTGAGCCGTGGCTACAGGAATCCGTCCTGGCGAAATGTGACCTACTTTGAAGACAAACCCCTGAACCAGGCGGTCTTTGACAGCAGCATTGAACATCGCCAACAGGCATAAGCAGTACCCAGGTTTGCCGGTACTGGTTCCCGCGATTACACCGCATCGAGATTATCGCTCTAGTTTGTTTAAGGCATTTTGATTGCCTGGACATGTAGGGACCTCCCATTTGCGCGCACACGATCGGGTCAAGCTGGGGAATCAAAACATGGACCCTTACAGCAATTATCTTGTCCCTAAATTCCGTCGAGCCGCTGCGTCTTCGATTATCATAGTTTCAGTATGCAAAACTATAGGCCAGCGGGGCATGTCTTATCCCTAGGAGATAGCATCGGGTTCGAACTTCACGGGTGAGCATCCAGAGGGGTTGTTGAGCGGCACAATCGACTCCGGTACGATCTAGGTGACCGGCGTCAATTTGGGACATAACGGTAGAAAATCATGCGGCGAGTCTAAGATGTCGCCTGGAACTCTTGCGGTTTTGAGATACCTATTCTATATTCGAACTCCTAATGGACACTTAGAAATTATTTTTTGACGTGAACCCCACCGTAAAGATATATAAACACTCTCGGCATCACATTTAAGGGCACCCATTTCATCGCAACAGATCCCGTATCTATGCACCGTTAGGACCAGCCTTGTGGCGTTGTCTCAAGGATGCCCGCCTGAAGGGCTTAACAGCGGCGACTCTAGTGAGCCGTGTCCTCGCAGTTCACCCTACTGAGATGACACCTTAACCTACGGTAAATGAAGAAGCCTTATATAGTGGGTTCGAACTGAGCTGTACGGTGAAAAATCTGTAAGGCCGACACGGTAGGCGAAGGTACAGTGTGCTAACGCCGGATAGCTGCTAATCTATTGTGGGAAGCGAGCCTAAGTCTGGGGCGGAGCCCGACCACATTCAGGGTAAGGGCAAGAGTATTAGCTCGCAATTACCGACTACTCGGCGCCTGCTAGCTAGTTTCACCATGTTTTCATTCCAGGCCCTACTTACTGTTGCGGTGGATACGTACTTCCTGACAGCGTCGGTGAGAGATAATGCGAGCACCCTTGGAAGCTGTAGCGAAGTAGGTAAGACCGGTCACACCAGAAACTCGACGAGCTCCCCATGAGTAAGGTTGCAAACAATCAACGCCATCGCGAGAGGTACACAATAGGCGGTTGCTCCTTTCACCTATTTGTATCCCGCTCTTACCGCATTAGATATCTACAGGATTCACTGGGACATATAAAACGGTGTTATCGAGAAATGGCTTGTATGATCCGCGACGCTTTTCTCTGGGATAATTTGTTTCGTTCGTCACAGGGTAGGTCAAGCTTTCTCGGATGTATACTAGAGCAAACAAAGTTTTAGGCGCTGCAATTGCACGTAGGGTTCAATTCCCAGCGGTAGGGTCAGCTACGGGCAAGGCAACCATTTCTAAACGTGCACGTATCTAATCGCCGCCAGTGTTAATGATTAATTTGGCCGTATCAGCATGGGTAGTATGTATGAATAATTTTAGGTAATGTCCTACGGGAAATCTTCACTGACTGATTCGCACTCTTACACGTAAGCGAACATACAAACAGATATCCCTAAACAGGGCCTGTGCATAGCTTAACTCGAGGGATACCCGCATCAACTAGCAGATGCATTTATTTTTTAACTAGGTGTGACCCAGATACAATGGCAATGAACAAAGATAGGCGACCAGATTTCCGTGCAACTCTAAAGGGTCGGTCTAAGCCATCCTAAAGGCGAGGCAGCATTTCGTGAGCGGTAAACATGAAGGGGTCATAGACCTTAAGCCTCGTCTATATGTAGGAACCCGTTATCTCCCTCCATCTTAGCACAGTTGAAACTTCACCACAGTAGGGAAGTCCAGTATTACATTCCATCGTGACTGAGTCGCCAGAGCCAACTTTTTCAGGCCCAATCCCAACGCCGGACGAACCAACAGCAGATTCTACATGAGGTTTGACAGATGAGGCGCCATTGTGCCTCGGTAGTCATGCATAGTAGTCGTGCAGGCCCCTTCGAAACTACCGCCTGACCGGTGTAGGGGGAAAGATAATACGCTACAATACGTCGCGACTTTAAGCATGCGTCCAAGCCTATAGTGAGCCCTAGAAACACAGTTCCGGAGTAAAACCCTTATCTGACATCTACATAACAACAGATCTCAAGTAGTATATGTTTGTTGCAGCGCAACATGGGGGTCTTTGTGCAGAGACCTGGGAGGGACACAAATGTCATCGTGCTAGTTTAGGACACTCGATCCGTAGTATATAAGCCGGATTCGACTATAATGAGGACCCCCGTCCCGCTTACGCACAGATGAGGGAGGATTATCTACAAACAAATCTAGACGCGTCAGGCATGAGTATGGCAACGTACTGTAGTGCCCTAATAAGCATCTGATAGACGCACGTGGTATTTGGGACTATTTGCACAATTTCTTGCTTCGGCCTGAACCACGTATTCTAACTATGCGTTCCGCAATTAGTCATTTTGCTTTACTAAAATAGAGGGAATACTTGGCTGTAGAGGCTCTTCGACAATAAACCCCCACGGAAGCTAGGCCACCGCTTCCCACCCAATACGTCGCTTTGTGGCATACATATGTTCATATAATTAACCAATGGAATGTCGTCCATGGCGGGAATAACATAGCAAGATGTTAATTACCGTAAATATTCGGGTGCAACTCAGGGCCAAGCCTGATGTGATATTGGATCGAGGGAGATCTTACCTGCCGGCTGCAGATGCCCCCGAGCATTCCTCTTATTGCGACCAGGTCAGGCAATTAAGGGGTATACGTATCTTCCAGGCATGACTTAATGCGTCCAATCCCCAAGGGAAATTAGAGAAGCACGCGATAGAGATTCCTCCTGAGAGGTCATGGTGCATACGATCTGCTTCTGATCATGCAGAGAACTGGCAAGCACCCCGTTTGATCCCGTGTGTAGTCTGTATGAGCAGAAACTTTAGTAATTAATCATTTCTCCCCGGATTGCGAGTGTCCAGACTACCAAATTCCAAGCAGTGATACCGGGAATTCATGACGCTACCGCGTCTCGAGATGATCGTCGACTCGGCCAATGGTCGGGGTGTACTCCGTTCTTTCCGCAAACTAGCACTCAATGATTAGTTCCATGCTGTGGCATAAGGTTGGGTGAAAACTAATTTACCGTAGGCCGGTCACGGGTGTAAAGACACGTGAGACACACGAACCTATGTCAATCGCATCTAACTCACAAAAGATTCGAAGAGTCCCCCGGGTAATACAGCTTTATTGCTCCGATTGACACCGACTAGAAACGCTCGCGTGCTCTGTAAGAGCGAGAGATGCGTCCATATAGTAAGATGCCCTTAGTCTCCTCCATAACAAGAAATTATCGCGGAATCAACTGTGGCTCATTGACAGCCTCCAGGGACATTTCGCGATGGTGCATTATACTCCAGATCTGCGTTGCGTTTCGATACTTTTGTAACGCACTGTCGATCCCAAAGTAAACAGGGACATTTCCCCATCAGCGGTCGAACCTCCATGTTCTGTTCCTGTATTCTGCATCATATCGATCACCTTAATACAGTCCTTCCCAGCTTAAGAATTACATGACGACACAGAATCGAATTGGCATTCTCTTAGTGAAGTAGAATCTGGTGCCCTCACTGTCAACCTTATTTAGGCTACTCATTGATTAGATCATGCGACTGTACGTAGATCCTATCGGACCCTCGTAAAGTTGTCGCGGCAGCTTCATATCTAATTAACGAAAGGTAGTGGATACCCAAGGTAAAGTAATTAGAACACGGGGCGCTCTAATGACCGGTCTAAGGCAGCAAGGCGTTGCGCATCTTGTTAGGTTGCGTAGCTCACAGACGCGCCGATCTGAATGATTTATTACATTGCCGAGTCATTAAGACTCTATCACAATGAAGGTAACGATCCAAGGGTATCCTAAACCCAAACAGTGCCCACACGTTCCTACCTGGACACTACTGCCCGCGTGCATTGGTTCTAACACCCCCCTCCATCCCACGGCTTGCTTGCCACCCTACTGGTAGGACTAGTAGACAAGTCAATTCCCAATTCAAGTCTACAGTTGTGAGCGTATGAGCCATGGTGATCTTTGAGGAACCTACTCCAATGTAGGCATAGTCCCTATGTACAAGCCGACGCACTCGGGAAAGGGTAGATTCGCGCATTGAAGCTTGACAATAGGGTCTGAGTTCCTGGATACCCTATGTATATCCTTCCACAGTCGCTTTTCTCTGTATGTTACGCTCATAGTATCTGGGTCCGATTTGAGTTGTCGTGGAAGGAAGATGGAGCTGCAGCCACTACCCCGGCTCCTTCGGATCCCGGTGATTTTGCCAAAGGTATGACCATTGAGCCTCTCGGTACTTACAGCCCGCGTGTCCAGATCACACATCGCCGCGATGCCTGAAGGACTGTTCCACGCGCCTCACACAATTGGGAAGGTGCGGCTTGCATGACTGCAAGTCCCAGCGTACGTCAGTAGTTACTTAGCTTTCGTTACACACTGAGCTCGTGTTTGACTTAGGGCCCAAGCTAGCATATTCACTCGTCAAAGTGCGTGACATCGTCATCCTGAGCGATCTAACGGAGTCAACTCGTCCTCACCAGAGGAGCTGGAAACGTGTCGATAGTACCTGATAAGCCATTACATGGATATTTGACTCCTCGCTCATCAAGGTAGACTCGAACGAGGCAGGTCAAGTGGCTTGAAAATGACCAGGATACGCCTTCCTCCGTCCAGTACGTTTTCTACCTTCATACTCCAGTGACTGCGCGGTGCTAAGAGAACTCTACCCAGGATGGTACGTTACACCCATTAGCATTTGTCGTCTGAAATCTACTCCGGGTGCGCTAAACTCCGGGTCAACTTAGAAGACCGAACTAACGCGTGGTTTTAAAACACCCAGAATATCACAAGCTCCCCGTCCGCGGAAAAAGCAACCGCCGGACGTGAGGACGTAGTACCTCCTATGGATCACTTCGCTTTTATCGCGTCTTGAAACAATCTAATCATTGTATCACCCAGCAGAGGTATCGCTGCACAGACATCGTGTCCGGATCTCTAGCGGGTTGCCCGCGGTCTGCCAGCTCAGTTGTAATACAACCTGGATGAACTCATGGAAACCTAAAACCCGGACGCTTTTCCGGTAAGAAAATGTGCGAAGTTCCGTAGAACCGTTATCTGTTACAGTTCCTTGAGTCACCTGACCTCATTCCGCTGCTAAACTTAACGAATTGTACCTGAAGTCGTTATACAAGCTTAAGATAACAGGATCGCAGTATAAATTCAAGAAATGGGGGATGCCCAAACAAAAAACTCGCATCGTACTTCTAAGCGCATACAAATACAGCACCCAGCGTGCCATCCCCTTTCCTAATGAATCTGCTGCACATATCAAGGAGGTACTGAACGACGCTCCTCGGCCCTCATTTTAGGGGGTGGTCCAGAGTATTTCACAACCAGCCTACTAAGTCGATTAGTATTGATATCTTGAGGCTTTCTTCCCCGCATAGTAGGAAGGTGTAGCTATACAGCAGACAAGGAGTAAAAGTTCATACAACTCAGTTCGATATTTCAGGAAATTAGAGAGGCTCATCGTTACTGATGTAGAAGCTGCCTAAGGGTTTGGACAAGTCGCGGCGCGGATTAGCCGTCATCGGCCCGTGCTAGCTACAAAAACCCTGACACCACTATGAGATAAAACATGCGGGTAGGGAAATATATTAGTTTATCGAGACTACTTTAACCCATCATTCTGAAACACGATCCACACTTCGCGATGTAACGCGCCGCTTCCAACCCAGGATTTAGTCTATTGAAAATCCGCGCCTGCCGGTGAAAAGTCACGCGATAACGACCAACACATCGCGGTATGCTTCGTCAATAATAGCTTTCGCTCCTGTTATCCTTTGCAGCGTCGAGTTCATCCTGAACCAAGATACCTTGTAGCAGTTCTGGTCAGAAAGCCGTGCTCTCCATGGTAGTGGGAGTTCAACAGGCTAGCCGTTAATACACCTTTCTTCGAGTGAAGCGTGTCTTGTTCCAGTTCCCTGGATCTCCCGGGCGCCCACATAGTCGCGTTTCACCGTAAGTTGAGAGCCGCTATCGCTACCTCCTGTACGAGTGGGTAAAGCAGGTCGGAGTTTGACACAGAATACACTATACGTGCTAATCGTCCGACGTGTGCATCGCATCTTCTAGACCAATCACCGGCTGTCTCTGTTGGTTAGAGCGTATTTCCGCGGTAGTGAGCAACCACGCAGTTATACCGGACCCGGATTGCCTGCATTCTACAAGACTCTTATGCCCGGACAGGATGCACCACAGATAGTCCCGCTTACAGGCATTCTAGTCCTGAGTGATAGTTTTTGAAGTGCTTTGCAAAAGCCATCGGACTTTAGTAAAGATCACCATGCAGCCCTCGCATTGTTGTTCCTTTTATAAAAAGCTCGGCTATTTATACCTACGCTCGAATGGGGTTATCCGGCACACGAAATAGAGATCCTGAAAGTCGTCTTCACTGCGGTCTTCATCTCTTTTTTGTCTCTAAAGTTTCTTCCCTGAAAGAGTATCACTGGGAAAACCCAGCCATCCGCTTATAATACAGTGCGCGTGGTCGATTCTTCGCAAGTTTTTCATAGGCAGAGTACTAGTGTTAAGTAGAAGTCGACGGAGTCAGATCGACCTATAACCCTGCCCATGTATATGTTATACGAGTCTTAGGCAAGATGCGCCTAACCTTGAATGCTTGAAGATGCACGCGAAGCGTTAAGGCCCTTTAGCAATCCTTACTACATTACGCCCCGGCGCTTGAATACTCCCATGTAACCGGGAGAACCTCGGGATGGACGTGGGGGCTAAATAACCGACCAATCTCGGCACCTATGATGGAGCATGCTGAGCCCACACGGTTGGAGGGTCATCCGTCGCGGTCCGGTAACGTTCAGCTGAGTGTTCAACAGGGTCTGACAAGTCAGGGCGTGTGCTCTAACTGCGGGCCGTAGCAGGAAGACCCTATTCGCATATAGCATGCGGTCTCCCATGGGGTTAGCTAGTTTGTAATATCGTCGTCGTCTGGGCTTGAGTAATGATTACCGATTGTGTACGTGCCCTGATTTAGTCTCTAACTTCATACAAATCGTGACTCTGACCACACTATGCTTCCGAGCAAAGAGCACAGATCGGAGACTATCTCGTTAGGTTGGCCAACGTGCACACAGGCATAGTGCACTAGTACGGTAGACAGTGGAATATTGCTCTACCAGACGACTCACTGCCCCTTGACCGGGCATGCGGATGTTTTTTTGGAGTTACAAACCATAGTGGTCGAATCTTTCTCTTTGTCATCCGTATAATCTATAACTTCTGACATTACAAAACATCTTCTCGTACCGAATACGCTCGACTACACGAATCGAAATGGGGTGTCCTCTGTGTTTCTGTGGTAAGGAGGCAAACCGCGGTGCGATGAGAACATCACTTGAGGGTAGTAACATTAGAGGCCAAACGGAGGCTTTCTACCCACTTGTAACCGCACCTAATGAAGGCGCCGAAGGGTATGCTCCTAATTCATACCGAAACTTAGGGTACAAATTAACGGGCTTTATTCGGCGGCCTGATCTGCATAGAAATATGCCAAGAGCTCTAAACAACAACAACCCCCGGAAGGGTTCGTATTAAATCCGGTCCTCATTGATGGTGCGGCTATGTCATGCGTACAACAGATGCTTAGGTCCAAATTCTAACTTAAGGTGGGGAGTCCGGGCTTCATAAGCTAGTGCCGCAGCCCGTAGATTCGTAGACCTATCCAGGGGCCCATTTATGCTTACGCGGAGTAATCAGAGGGCTCCGGAGAAATGAGATCCGAACATTCTAAAGGGCATCGTCCTAGCGATCTAGACTTCTCGCAGCCCTTCCAGGAGAATCCGGCTTTAGACCGCGTGTATGTTCAAATCAATCCATGCCAAATCTGCTACTGAGCCTACTGACGAGTCCCCGCTCCCTTTTGCCTATGGTCAATACCCCTGGGTCAGTTCAGTACGAGCCTGGGGCAAAACCGTAACGGCATGGCCATCTCATGAACGTATCGAAGGGTGACCCTATAATGAGTAACAAGTATAATGAACCCCCTCGCTAATACAGTTTGATGATCACCTTCTGTGGTAAACACCGCTACCACCAATGGCTCTACTGGGGGTAGCGTTGCCAAAACGCAACCATAAGACGTTATCATCCAGGTACCGTGCAACATGAGACGTCGGTTCACTTTCTCCATAGGGCGACCGGTCTTTCGTCGCGATTCAAATCGCCGGCTAGTTGGCCGAGCGTTCCCCTAACCGAAGTTCAAACGACCCAGGCGTTGTGGCTTGGTAGTATGGGAGCATACGTCCCTCAAGGTGTGAGTTTCCATCTACTACCGTGTGACTCTTCATATGTTAATGATCGGCGAAAAGAGCTTTGGGACAGAAGGATGATTTAAGAATTACTCAAATGATGCAGTCCCTAGATTGTCCTATTTGATGAGCAGCCGAGTAGCTCTCCTAGTGAACACTCCATAATAGAGGAGTTCCCCGGCCGGCGACGACTGTATGACCAATTATGTCTGCTGATTTGCCATCTATAACATAGTCCGGGGTGGCTCAAAACTTAGGTAGGACGTTGCGAGAGGCATACTCACTGGACCTCGGTACACGTGTCACCCTTTGATTATTAACGGATTCTTTATCAATACGCACCATTGCGTGAGAAAATGGCGTCGGCACCCGCTGTCATACCAGAAAGAGTAACTGTAATGTTCCACCCCTTGTGATTCCAAAACCGGTGAAGTGCACACTTTGTTATCATTCTACTCCTTTCTTTCCAAGTGAATACGGCCATCCGTGATATGAGGACCGATTTCTTCATGTACGGCGTCAAGAACCGGGATCACGGCAGAAGTCCAATGCTTCTGCGGATAACTAACCCCTTGGAATAGGACACCTCCCCTGTGCATTATCCAGATTAATCCGAGTATTTATTGTACTTGCTTCATAACCCATACTCCCCGGCCATACGGGAGAAAGCCTTAGGGATGACCCGCAACTCTTTGTGGTCTGGTGACCGAGATCCACTAGCAGCGCAAGAAACCGACCAAGTAGCCATTACATATCACCATGAAACCCCTACCCAATAGCCTAGTGTGAGTATACTGCACGTTTCTTATGACATTTTCTAACCCGTGGAGATTTTTTTATTAATGTGAGGTTCATTACGGATAGCAAGTCTGTAAGGGAGAGCCCAGCGTCGACTTGAAGGAACCGCAACGTTGAACAGCAACTCCGTCGAAACGTTTCGCTCGAGTTCCCAAGAAGTAATAAGTATGAGACCTAGACGGCGGCTGAAGACATAGAGCGGCGGGTCCCCTATAACCGACTTAAAATTCTTGCATGTCGGAGTCTCTTTCAGCTCTGACAATGCTCGTGGCAGCCAAACGCCTATATCGCGGGCCTATATGGCGGATAGTGTTCTGTTACTAGTCAACTCGAGGTGATCCTATTCATAGGCACTCGGTAGTTACGTCGTACGTGGGCTCGGATTTACACTGTCCTTGGATGCACGAACTTTATGATATTAACACGGGCCGTAGAGTCGGACTGGGGGTTTCCGTACCTATTCAAGGAATTATATTTAACCAGGATAGGAAGTGAGGCAGTAGTGGTAAGAAGAGAAACCTGTGTGCCCCTGCACATGTACGGCTATTATATGCGAACGATTATCTTATATTATACGAACATTATAAGTTCTCTATCCTAGTTACCGCAAGCCGAGGTAAAATCGTGACATTGTTTATAGCTTCAGTCGGGATGGCGCACGCAGCGCACAATTTATCTTTCAACCGTCAATGGACACCGTTTTTGATTCTGCCCGCACGTGAATGCAACGTCGCCAATGTGATCAAATTGTTGATGGAAGACTCTGAACTTCGCCGAGTCTTCTCATCTTGACGGCTGCCAAATCAGCGCCATGCGCACTTGGTTCGTCTAGGCAAGACCTTCCCCCTCCTTCTCTAGGGCATAATGATTCCTAACAAGCCGATGTCATTGCAGTATACCAACCTGACGTTAGATCAACCCCCTTACCAGATCCAGTTTCCAGGTCACAAATTCGCTTCGTCTTCCTACCGAAAGGCGTAGTCGATATACTGCAAAGGCAAAACCCAATACTCGCTTTCTAGCAACCCCAATGGCGTCGACTTCAGCGCCACGACTGAGAACGTTGTCAAGGATAGGCCTAATATGTGTCTGCCTTTTATCGCCACGAACTATTGATTTGGCCTTTGCCGCCCAAATAAGCCTTCGCCCTTTGATATCAGGGTTTCCGAAGGCCTAGGCTGAGTTAACAGCCGACCCACGGCGATTGGCGAACCCCGCCTAAATATAACCTGCGCATGTAATCTGATCAGTGACAGTTACACGTTGCAAGGCAATACTCCCTATGAACTATCCGCACCGCTACGAGCCCTCTTCTTTCGGGGAATGCCCATGCCAGGTTCCGTTGTGTCCAGCTCGTGATTTGGCACGGATCCGCCAAAGAAACAGTCCGCCCGGTTAGAACCCCGAGGTAACACCATCTCATCTATGTAGTGACACACACGAGATCACGCGAATTTCCCCAGGTCCCAGCGTCGCCAGGCGCTTCTCAATATGTATTTAGGCTTTACGAGGCGAATCCAACAGCGTTCGGTGGCGCGCGCTGCACTAAGATTAGTCGGTCAGTTATACTTGGATGTTCACTTTGACACGGGCGGCCGCCCTATACGAAAGAGTAGGCATGTTCATTGCGAAAACTCAACCTTCGGGGTTGCTCCCCCCCGTCCCCGCCGGCCTGCTTAACCCGGCTCTGACGGCGATCCAAGGCCAGTATATTGAGCTCTTAATATCTCTCTCCGTCAAAGGGGGGTGACGGCATTAATGATCAAACACTTCCCGCTATCAAAATCAGATCACAGCCGCGTTGGCCGCCGGTACATTTTGCACCACTTTATACCCCCCGAGTGTCCGGATCTCTCTCCATCCAGGACTCAATTCACTCCCAACGATAAGGCTGTCCAAATCTGCGCCGGATCGTAACCCCCGGTCTCGATATTCTTAGATAGAAATTGCTCAAACCGCCGAGCTCCCTAGAGTATGAATGCCGCTTGCCTGATGATTAATCCCCATAGAAATATCGATATTCCGTTCTGTGCAATGGGCACAAACGGATCAGACCCCTGTTACGTTTACTTTCACTAAACAAATGTCACATGCGTAGACGGATAGTAATCGTGAGCCCATCACTCTTACGCTCTTGGCATCTCGGCACCGTGATGAAGTTAAAAAGCAAACGTATGATACGTGGAGGGGCTGCTAACGATAGATCTCCTCAACCGTCATGAAGCCAAAGCAGTTCAATGCACCCGCCGCATTTTGTAGCCTTTGCTATGTTAATTTTTCTTGATATCTTGTTGTCTAGGGCGCTGAGGCTTAAAGCTGGAGAGGCTAGGGGGCTACAATTTTCCGAGTGTTCTTCAGAACCGCGCCGATATCATGGTAATAATGATTTCGGCAGGTGGTCTTTTGTAATCCACTTCGGTGACGATGCTTGGGATTAATCGATACTGCGTGGAGCACTCTAATACTTGTATACGCGGCAGGTGCAGCTATAGGCAGTCAGCGATGCTAGTCCCTGGCGTATAAATCGAGATATAGGTCCAACAGAAGTGAGTCGGAGTTAGAAGTTATCACCTCCCCGTTGAAAAGTGAGGCGCTCGGTGACCGAAGTACATTGTGTTTTCATCAACCTCACATCAGAGGACAAGTTCCACGATAGCACTCCTTTAGATAGGAGGCTGGGTAGGCTCTCGGCGGTTTCGCAGGCTAGGTGAGCTTTGATTCTAAGACGGACGCCAATCGGGTCCCACCAGCATTGATCACGGCCCTCTTGTTCGCCAATGGAAAGCAGTGCGCTGTAGCGTTCATGCTTAGATGTATCCTATACTTAAGAAGATATTTCTCTTGTAGGTAGATTCGATCAAGCTGTAATGGCTATTCGAAATTCGCAACAAGCCGGACGTTGAAACATATTCCCATAGAGCGGAGCCGTGGCAGTCTGAGTTTCGTGTCGACGTGCAATCATGATAGAGAATTATAGGAGCGGACTCCTCTTTTAGCACCGCAAGGCAGGTACTACATTGGGGCAGGAGTGAATATGGCGTCTCAGTGACCCTTTTCGAGTTGGTCAGGTATTAGTGGACTATGAGCACTCTGGATAACGAGACAGCGTGATCCCCACTTTGTCCCTTAAAGGGTCACCGTTAGGTCGACATAGGGAAATTGATATCAAAATCTAGCTACGAGCACATAAAACTGGTCCCACGCCCTATCGTAAAAAAGAAACACCTCTTTCTCCATGGCTTCGAAGATCTCTTCTATGATGTAGATGAAACTGATAGGGTATTCCTACAGGACAAGCTAAGAACTACGAATTCATCTTTTTAGACATGCACGGGCCCCCATGGATGAACTTGATGGATACACTAAGGGTAACAGAGCCCACTGCGGCTGCTCACAACGCTCCAGGCACCATCGCGATCAGCGCTTAGAAGTTCCTCCCGCGCAAGACTACGGCTACTAATTGAGCTAGTTTGGTCAGTTTGCCCAGAGAGGCTCATAAACTATAGCGACAAGATCTAGACTAAATCAAACGGTGCACAAGGGTTTCAGTACGGGGCCCTAACGCCCATTATGGCCGACTGCCGACTTAGGTTGTTAAACCCATGTCTCTACCTAACTATAACCCCGCGCTTTCGGATGCGAAACAGAAATCTGTGTAGGGAGCCCCCCCCCGAATGGCCTAACAGTCCTCATCGGGACCGCTCGAACGTGGCTCTTTCGACCACATCTTTCAAGCTCGCAATTGTCTATGCCTGTCTAACCCAAAGTGCGAACGGAGGGCGGTATTCTTCCAGTTACATTACACCGCGACGTGATGCCCCCTTTCGTGGTAAAGTGAGGCCCCGTACTGAACATGTCGTACTAGGCTACAGCTGATGTCAGGGGCGCAAGGAAATCGGTTTGTTATGGATTGTCACCAAGTCTCCGGGCATACCGACTCATTTCCCCTAATTGTTGCATAACTAAAGACCCTCGGGTTATACCACCTGTTCCCCGCTCGCGCCGCCTTTCAATTGACACATAGTATTCACTAGAACGGTGGTTAAAGCCTTAATACAGCAAACGGTAATGGCGTGGGGTAGATCAGTCGTCTTGCAGCCGAATAGGTCAGAGGATTTGTGTGAACAAGCTAATGAGACCGTAACCCGTATGGCGCCAATCTTACCGACTAAAACTCAAATGGCCGAGAACAGATGTAAAATGGAAAATGTTTGTCAATGAGTATGGGAACTCTGAATCAGACAAGCGGTAGTGCTAGCATCACAGGTGGAGCTCGTCATGCGGGGGGTTGTGCTGGTATCACCTTCGATTCCTAGATCCCCACTATTCATCGAATTCCTGAACCCAATTCATTTTCTGACTACCTACGACATCAGAGGCACGGTACATATTGGGGGAATTGGACCAGACCAATAGAATCTACGAGGTAAGCGACGGTGACCGGACGCACGTAGGCGAGAAGTTTAGTCTGTCTACATGGCGATACCTCCGCGATGGAGCTTCGCTCAAATTACCCTCAAAGAGTGCAGCCTTGCAGACAACAGCTTTCGTGACTTTAGGATCCTAGGAGTCGGTTGCCTCAGTCTATTAAGCGCCCCTAGTAGAGACATTGCCGGGGCGGAGCGCTTCGTGTTATACAAAGGTATTCGCGTGGCATATAGGCCGAGCTCATAAGGCTTTTCCAGGGAAACTAATAGCTAATCTCATTTATTCCTTTTAGCCATCCGTCGATAGCTACGCTAGAGACACCGACAGAGGGCTGGACCTTACTGTATCCTGGACTCCTTTTGTCGAGCGTTCTCCGACGTGAAATATACTACCACGAAGACATTCGTAATATTGCTAGGCGACTACAGTAACTTGATTTCGGCTCGGATCCGAATCTGTAGCAGTTCGGTCGTCGGTAGTAGCCTCCTCCCTCGATTAAATCCAGCAAGCAGGCTCCGAAGCGTGGCCTTTGATCTTCTGCTGGTGAAAGTCCCTATTCGACGTGTGTAAAGTGCCACCGTAACGGCAGAGAACTTTTGCACGCCGCAGAAGGATGCAATGGACCCACGTTTAGTCTCCATTCACGCGGAGCACTCTAAGGCACCTCCTGAAAGTCTTAGAAACCGGGGGAAACGACAAATCACATAAGAATATACGAGATGGGCGGAGTTGGGCCCTGAGAAGAGTCAGGGAATCACGTTAGTACGTAATAAGAAGCCGTAGGAGCTGGTCACCATTGCATACTGCTTTTTTAACAAAAATATTACATACAGGTCGTATGATTTGAATGTTCACGAGTTTGCATGAGAGTCTTATTTGCACAAGGGGATTTCCCAGGCCCGAAAGGTGTACCAATAAGACTAAACTGTGCTACGCAATTATTTTCTACCAAAGAGTGCTGTTGCAGAAAAACTATCCTAGATGTTTTATAAGAATTCGCGACGTTCCCCTGTTGCTTTAATTGCCCCTCCTCAGCACACTGCATTACGAGGTGGTAGCGTGCGGATTAAGCTCCGTGAATGCTAAAGTGTTGCCTGTACATGGACGTTTTGTTTGTGGCGTTGCCTACAAAAATCACTTTATAGACATAATTCATGACTATTTGGTTCGTCCTTTTTAACGTATTTACGCGCATGTGTGCCTTGCAGCTTCAAGCAACCCGCATAGGCGCAATGAGTTCTACTCCCGGACGTTTGAGCCCCCCCGGTTTAAGCAAATCGTGAGGGGAGTTCCACACGTCCTATAACGTAGTGCACCTGGAGATTTGTACCCGGCTAGGTGATTAGACTATAGTATGTGCTAAGTTCGGATACAAGAACAGGTGAAGAACGTAGAACGTCTCCACTGATTACTCTTTCGTTTTTTCTTAATTAGGCGCTTTCCAATTGTCAGCTTGTGGATGGGAAAGCCGTGTTGATCGTGTATTCCCTACAATCAAAACAAATAAGTCTTGGACCATCTCACCGAGATGTGGGTCCTGTCCGGCCAATAGCCGCTAATTAGTCCCTGGGTCGTAAGGTCCGGGATAGTCTTGGCTCACGTATGTCTTCATGCCATGCCTAAGGCTATTAGGATCACTTTATATCGATTCACGGCGACATCCACGTTGTTTCCAAACCCTAGCACCGACAGATGTAACGGACTATTGCAGTTTATATGAACTCGAGTGGTGTTCACGGCCATAGGTTAGCCTTAAGTCTGAATAACTGGGGTGGTGCCGGGTTACCTACGTAAAATTGCTTGACGGATTCCTCGGCACGTCGGCAAAACCGTGGTAGGGAGGTCACATATTTTATATTCTTACGTGGAGAGTGGGATACTGGTAGGACACGAACCTTCGAAAAGAGCGGCCTTATCGTCAGTGCAGACGAGCAATCCACTGTCAGTCTTAAGCAAGCGCAAAACATGGCGCCTCATCGTGCAATTTTGGCTTCCATGTGCACTCCGCCGTCACTGAGTTCTGAAGGTTCGAATCGAAACGGTACAATACGGCGCAGGGGTGCTCAGGCCAGCGATCACATTGGCCATTGGAACTCCTAGTAGAAGGAAGGCATGATCTCTCATCTTAGGTCCACGATGTGATTGTATAGCTGGTACTAGTTTCTCGACTCTTGCCAGCCTCAATGAAATGTACTGCGCTCAGTTTCACATGCTCCTTAGTGAGATGACCCACGTCGTGCATTAGCGACGACTATAATGGTATTTCGTCCGCTTGAACGCGTACTAAATGAAAGTGCTCAAGAGATCTTGAGTGCCACATAGTTCGGCACTCAAACTGATAGGCGCCCTTTGGGTAAGCTCGCCGAGAATCGCCTGGGTCAGTGAAGTAGCCTCGTTGATAAACCCAATAATTCTTGTCAATAGCACTTATGTACTACAACCTTTGTCTGACTCCAGCTTCAACCTCTTTTCAAGCACTCATGTGAGGTGATAGGCTGCCTCTATAGGATTAGGGATCCGAATGGTATGATTTTTGGGGCTTTCAACTATGTCATCGCAAAAAGCACCTAGTGCCTATTCTCGTATGATCGATATTGGGTCAACCCCAGCCGAATGGAATTATCGGGCTGAAGGCTGCTTTGATAGGACCTTTGGGCAGTAAATACACACCCATTCACTGGTGACAGCGCACCCAGGAGACGTCATCGGGTTGTCCAGTAAGCCTTGAGAGAGCCCGGCGATTGTGTCACACTGTTTCAGCAGATCATAATTCAGCGTAGCTGCGACGTCGTAATTGTGATTTTCTACGCATGGTGCTGATTCCGTTCTTGAGCAAGATGGTTTCCTTCGATCATATTAGGGTCCCTCTCCTTGCCTCAAGTGCGCGCCCCTTAAAGATCCGCCGCCTAACACGGTCCATGCCCTCGCCACACAGATGCAACCTATGGAAAGTTATACCTGGCCGTAAAGGGAGTAAACCCCCACACCCTGATCAGTAACAATCGTAATCTGCTTATTAACGAGCGGGCACGCTATTTGCGCTGGCATTCCGAACGTAGCACCTCGTATATAGCTTCTGTTTCCATGACGCGAACCCTAGATAGCTCTACGCTAGAGGTGGTACCACTAGTTCCGCGGAAATAGCCTAGAATACAGGTTTGTGACCAAGCGCTTAATGGATGCTTCTAAATTAGACCAACTGTGACCTGTCAGCCACTATAATCTTCTTCTTGCAGATGTCGAACTTTAATTC
>NW_024705337.1:0-13167 GCF_018977255.1 Callorhinchus milii | reverse complement strand
AATTTCGAATTAAAGCTTTCGTGACTGCAGGGATTCATCTTCTTGTTTCTTTCGGTAAAGTCACGTAGAAGGAATAATAAAATAATAAAAATACAACATAATAATAATTCTAGACGCTACCCAAGCAGCGACGCTGCTCCGACAGCCTTCTTCACCTGAGACGGCTGCTGGTTGTGGCCGAAACGTGTGAGAATTGTATTAGTTATATTATTTCCCTCTACGTGACAGAAGAAGAGTCCAATGGGCCTAGGTCAACCACATGGAGAAAATTCCCCTGCTCATTACCCATTTGAGCAGGGAGACTTTTGTGATGGACACACGCCGGGGTTAGGCAATGTGTATGCCTTTGGCCAGCTCGGCGAAGTAAGTCCAATTACTATTCCACCAACTTAACTTTTTTTCCGACACAAAACCAGCATGCGAGGGCAGTGTAATTTATGACGTGAGCATGAAGTGTTAGCTTTAAGTAATGGCATCTTTAAGGTGGAGCTACGCGCCATTAAGCACAGACAAATTTAACGGGGAATAATTTGACAAAGTCAACTTTACTCAAAGCCGTGCCAAAATGCGATGTCTAATTATAAGGATCAGCGCCGAGAGATTCCGTGAACAGACGTTGAGTTCACTCAGTGCGTAAGTCAAAACACACAGGGCACGCAAACACGAGTGATGTTTAAACAGCAATTATAGTACGCCCACTCGGGTTGTTCTTGATACAAAAAGGGGCCTTAATTTTCAGGATGTATTATACTTCACCTACTCATCTTGGTAATGGTTACAATCACACACATCAGGAATATTAGCTGTACACGTACCGAAGGAGCTTTTGTACAGCAGTTAGCGTGATGTACTATAAACCGGATGAGCATGGTTGGCTACGTACGGTGTTAAAGAAGTTCAACATACCTACAACTCGAGTTTGATGGCTGCCCCACACCTAACAGCAGCGGTGAGTGATCCCTGAAGCTGTCCTGGGCCCTCCCTCCACCAATCTCCACTGACCAATGCGGTGAAATAAAGTAAAAAACACTCCCATGACCGAAATGACATGGGCAGGTCCTAATCCATGCAACAGATTGTAAATACAGTAGTTAATATTTTTCTTCCTATTCTTAGGTTTTTTTCGGTAAAGTCACGTAGGTAAAAAATTAAAATTAATAAAGTAAAATAAAAATAAAATAAAAATCACGGCGTTTCGTGCTGTGACGGTTCCACCTGAAGACGGAAGCTTGTGTTGCCTCCGAAACGTCGTGATTTTTATTTTCTTTTTATTTTACTTTATTAATTTTAATTTTTTTTACCTACGTGACTTTACCGAAAAAACTAAGAATATGAATCCTTGCAGTCACGAAAGCTTCAAATCTAGAATTTGTATTCCTATTAATTTGCCTTCCAAGACAATACATGAACAACAAGAACAGCAACACAAATAAGGAGTGCAGTGCAGGGTGGCTCCTCGTATCGTTGGGGATGCAAAGGACCAATTTTCGCCGATATTATTTCTTCGATTTCACTCCGCACATCCGTCGAGGGGGAAAAGCAAACGAATACGCAGATGAATTTTCCGCTAAAAACTTGCGGATAAAACTAATACATTCCGCAAAACGTGATGGTAATACCTGCAAACGCAGATACACAAGAGGGAAGATCTCTCCCCGTGTCGCCTTTTACAGACCGCGGGGACCAGAGCTGTCAGCAAGTGCCGATTAAGGGCCAGCACGTCAACCTTTGTCTACCCATGATGATATTTACCAACTGCACCACCAAGTCTTTGAAGGCTGAGTCAATCTAGGGAAGCCCCAAGCACGGGTTCAGACATCACGTGCCACCAATGTTAACCAGGTATCGAATTTTGAGGTCACAAGGTTTGTATCGCAGTGAGCTATTGCGTGTCCACCCTATCCACTAGCATACACGCGCACACGCGCACACGCGCACACGCGTACACTCACCTGTATAATTTACTGTTGAAATCTCCATTATTTGCTAAGCCGAACAGCTGGGATGTAAAATTCCATTTACCCTGTGGTGTGGCTCGCGCGGCAATGGGAGGTCACATGCCATTACAATTACAAATGAGATAGATGGCCCGTGTGCGCCGAGCCAAGGAACGGTAAATTGAATGAGCTGATGGCAGACGAAATAAAACACGGTATTATTCTGGACATTTCAGGCTGTTATGATATCAGCACCATATGCCGGGTGCACCCTCGTTTTAGAAAATATTGCGATCATTAAAGGCGTTATTAAGAGAGTCAACTGAAGCGTTGGCCAGCGTGGAATGTTTTCCTGCTCAGGATGAATTGTGGACTATTGCGCTGCCAGACTTGAATAACATCGAATCGCTGTCTAAATATGACACAGCAGTTCATGCTGAGATAGAGTTGCGCGTAAGTGGCGTGACGTGTACGTCGTTTGCCCCTCGCCTATGAGCGCAGTTAACTGAGTTTGATTCCTGACCATGGCTAGCGTCAGGGGCATGTGACAACAGACTGTAGGGGCACGTGCTGTTAGCGAGTAGCGCCTTTGAAGGCTGGCACGTTACACGAGGGGGTGGGTGGCCAGCACCACGCCCGATCGCCTTTGTCTCCCCAGTGGCGATGTTTACACATCGCGCGAGGTATTCATTTTAGGCTGAGTGAACCTAGGGACGCCCATGACCGGTTAAGGTCATCGTCACTTGTGTTGGCCCCCACCATTCCACACTCAAACAAAAACACACCGTAACGTATCAACCAGCACTTACCAGTGACACTTTCAACAAACCGCAATTGCGCACCGCGGTTGTACAAACTTCACGCACACGCACACGTGTATGTGTGTAGATATAAACAACGCCCGAATGGGCCTTCCACAATGATAGGCCTCCCCGTCTTGTGTTCTCTCAGCAGATGGCACATGTTAGTGCCTTGGGGCAGCAATGGTCGGTCTCCCTCGTCAAAGGCTCCGTAATCAAAATCGCACTTGTCACGTCAAACTTGGCACGTGCCGTCAGACCGCGGTGCAGAGGACCACGTGCACCGAGCGTCTGCACCAACACAACATCCAGCGCCTGTTTGAAGAATAGCAATAAACTCAATTGTCAACGAAAAAAAAGAGACCTTGAACGATGACAAAGACAAAGTCAGAGTGACTCGCTCCCTCTTTGCTCAAAGGAGCACTGAAGAGGTTCCCATCTACAAAAGAATGACGAACCTCCCCTCCACCACCCTCCCCAATCAAAAAGACCTCTCAATTCACATGAAAAAATATTCTTCTGAGTGCACAGGGCAATAGGTGTCGCCTCCTAGCCCATAGCCCATAGAGAATTGGCACAGTAGGGAGCACAGTTAATGCATCTGCCAGCTATCTCAGTCAGTCAATCCATGGCACCTGGGTCTGTTCCGTGACCTACCAGCATGCTTTTGACACTTCACGTGACCTCAAAGTGCACCTAAACAAGGCACAAGCGCCGTGCTCACGTCACCGCCACTAAGTGATGAACAGCAGTTGTTGTTATCGTGGAGTGGAGCGTTGAGCACTTTGCTCTAAAACCCGGCGAGACCGAGTTCGATTCCAGCTCATGGAAAAGACCGGCGACGGTTTTCTAAACCTGTCCTGGGCCTCTCCTAAGCCGACTCAGCCTCAAACGAGTACCTGGTGTGGTGTGTAAACATCGCTACTGGGAGACAAAGGTGGCCGGGCGTGGTGTTGGTCACCCACCCCTCGTGTGCTGTGCTGAACAAAATAGGTGCTCGCTAAGAGCACTTGCCCAACAGTCTGTGGAGGCTATACGGGGAGTCTTTGGGGTCAGGGCCTCCACTAGAGGAAGTTCTACAGAGCCCCTCTCGAGGATTTTAACGTTACTCCGGATTGCACGCCCAGTGGGCTGACCATTGCACCACAGCAGAATCTGTACAAAATATTGGTGCACTAACTATTTAATAACAGCACCCAATAATATAAACACTGCACATTAGGCAAATGTTGCGGGAAATTACCATGTTTCAGAGCAGAGAGAGTGGAAAGGGTCGGAAGACCAAGTGACTTGTATGACACGAGGGCAGTTTCAGACAGTCTACCCAATTACATGTTCAGAAATCACTTCAAATGCACTCTAACTCACCAGCGTTTCCATGACACCGAGCCGTCAAGGGTGATCTCAAACTGTAAGCGAATGACTCAGCCATGCAATTGGCCAAACATGCGAATAATTCAGCACCCTCCTGAAAAAGAGCACTTGTGATCAGCTGAGTGGCGTGACTTTGTTGGAAGTGGGGTCGGTAGAAACTCGGGAGGGTGGAGGGCACGGCACAGCCAATGCTAATGAGTGGCTCGCTCCAACATGGCTAGGATCGCCTGAAAGTGAGTGATGCGTTGCCCAGTATTCGCTGAGTTTGATCACTGGGGAAGTGTTCTTGCGCATAGAAATATATTCCGGAGAAAATGCCAATGTCGCGGTCTGCTACCCACTTGGAGCAGTGGATCTCAACATTTACTGCAGCCTTGCACCCTTTTGATTTTCACTCTTAAACAAAACTAAATATACAATGTGATTAATGCATAGTGTTTGATGAAACAAAGTAGTTGTGCTTATATGTTTTCGATTATTTATCTAGTATAAAAAATCTGGCCATGTCTCGCACTCCCATGAAGGGCATCTCGCACACCCAGGGGATGCAGCGTGCACCCCAGGTTAAGAACCCTGGTACTGACTAGGAGATGTCTTCAGGAGGAAAGTGTAGTTTTTTTGCTCTTGACCGAGTGTTAAAAGACAGGTAAAATTAATCAAAGGACAAAGCTTCCATTTGGTGACAACTGCCTTCATTTTGTCAACGCAACACAGAGGTCGCAAACGGGTTTTGATTCCTTACCCGTACCTGGCCGCACCAGGGTCGCAAACGGGTACTCGTACCCGTGCCCGGCTGTACCCGGCCGTACCCATACCCTACCCGTACCCGGCCGGGTAGGGTACGGGTATCGGGTACCTGATTGCGACCTCTGGAATGAAGCCATGTTGCAGGCGCGGGTGGGTTGATTCTAGGAACTTGAATTGTGAGAAGAGACAAGACGTTTGGAAATGAGTGACAAAAAGTTACTCACCAGTGACTCACGGCCTACCCGTACCCGTACCCGGCCGCAACAGGGTCGGAAACGGGTACCCGTAAACCGGCCGGGTACGGGTAGGCCGGTATCGTGTAGGGTGCGAATATCTGGTACCCGGTTGCGACCTCTGACGCAACAGGAATGGACGAATCAGCTGTAATCGAAACACGAGCATGCCTGTGATGGGGATAGACGTTTCATTTCAAACCATCGCTCGCAACGTTGCGACAACATTCTTTTGGTCGAAGCCGAACGTTCGTCGGGACCGTTGTGGCCTGCTGAGAAAGGGAGCGGCGTTTCAGAACAACAAGCGCGTGCTCACGGCCTGCACGTGGAACGATGGGACGGTTGGGAGAAAGCTCGGATGGGATACACGTGGAACGTCCATCCCGCAACCCAAACCTGGCCCCTTCATAGTCCCCTCCCTCTTCAAATGCAAATTCTTTTGTCAAGGCTCTCTTCCTCCTCCCTCACAGCTTAAATAGACACTCCAAGCCTAAGACGTGTCATTTAGACTCTGTCTTATCGACAGACATGTTCTTCACCTGAGGACGGCTGCTTGCGTTGTGGCCGAAACGTCGTGAGAATTATTTTATTATGTTTTCTTTTTATTATTTTATTACTTCCCTTCTACGTGACTTTACCGAAAGAACCAAGAAGATGAATCCCTCCCGTTCAGACTGTGGAAGAAGTTCTACAGGGGTGGTGGTCCAGATGTCTTGGAACCCTCAATTAATTGACCCCGATTTTTTCTTACCCTTTGCATATTCATTTCTGATTTAATTAAAGCTTACTTTTAGACAATTAAATGTGGGGAGGGGGGGTTCATAAGACATATGGACTACCCCTGAAGACTTAGAAAAGCCTCCCTTACAATTACTCTTTGGTTCTTTCGGTAAAGTCATGTATAAGGATAAAATGATAAATTAAATACTAGCATACGACGTTTCGATTGCAACACAAGCAATCATCATCATCCCTTACAATGTTACGTTTTACTTACCAGCCGGTGCCATGCCGCGCGTCACAAAGCCAAGCGCTGGGAAACGAACCGGGGCCTCTTTAAATGCACGTGGTTGGTGTCCACCGCTTTTGTGTGGTGCGCGCTAATGACTTTGAAGGTAATAGATTAACCTGTGACCGCCCCGGTGATTAGAAGGCCGCCAGGCGATAAGAAGAGCGCTGAGGTGCGCCACGCATTTGCAGGCGATAACGCTCAAAGCTCCGCACAGATGGGCACGTGGAAATTATCCGCACGTTGTTGTTGTTGTTTTTGTTTTCCTCCTTCTTCATCAAGATTGCTGAGCACAGAAGTAAAGGGCAAGAACGCCAAGCTGCCAGCAACAAACGGCACTGTTTAAGTTGTAATATCGAGGGTGCTTCAATATAATGTTAACACTTCCGAGGATTTGCAACAATAACGCAAGAAATGTTCCCCTCCAGGCTCTGGAGACCACCTGGAGAAAATTGCAGGCACGTGTTGACAACGATGGCGAACAAGTGAAGACTCTTTGAAGCTGTTAACATACATTTGTTATCATGTTACAGTGTGTTATCCGTTCTGTTTCCATTAAAAACGATAGTCCCATGTAAGTGTTCACATTTTTTTAAAGCACCTTGTTCAAGAGTTGACACGTTTCTTCAATTGACCAAGGTGATAATTCACTCCCCCATTGTCTCTTTCAACGAGGGGAGGGGAATTCCAAAGTGGAGTCGGTGCGAGGTAAGAAGGAGGAAGTTAGATGCGTTGTGTCCTGCAGTGTGGTGAGCGAGTGGGTGAGTGGGGTAGCGGGTGGGTGAGTGGGTGGATGCGTGAGTGGGTGACTGACAGGGCCGTTGTGACCCGCAGTGTGACGGTTGAACACAGCGTGAACTGGACCAAAACAGTCAGTATCTGGCAGACCGCGTCCTCAACGCGGCTGGAGGAGTCTGTGAGTGAACTTCAGGGGTACAGTAACCATGGCAATAGGGATGGAAGAGCAATACAAGTAGCTGGAGAGAACGAGTGAGTGCCGATTCAATCGCCCTGACACTGCTCGCCATCGGAACTGAGACAAGACAACAACCATCACAAGAGATTGGGAGTCACAGTCCACGATTGTCTCTGCGTGAACCATACTCTTTGGTTCTTTCGGTAAAGTCACGCTTAGCACATCGAGGTGTCATAACCCTGCCTTGCGAGGAGAGGGCAGTGCACCGACAAATGTGGACGACCTCTCCAGTCTGTGTGGGATAGAGCGTTTCCCCTCACGCGTGTAGGTTTTCCCGGGTGCTCCGGTTTCCACCCACATGTAAACACTCATGAATTGTCCCCGTAACACCTTAATATATAGAGGAGCGAGGAGCTTGGGCAGCCTTGCCGCTCGTCTGCGGTTCCTCCTCGCCCCTCAGAGTCGTTCTCTCTCCACGACATTGAGCGGATACCGCGCGGAGCATTACGAGTTGAAATCATCGATTAAAAATGTTGCGTTCCGCCATGCACGTTTGACGGCTTTAGTCATATCAGCAGTGTGAGCTGCCCGTGAACTCTGAAGGAGTGTTGCCAATGCACGCCGTCTCACCGAGGAGGTCGTCCTTCAAACTAAATTTGGCCGCAGACCAAACCGAGCGATGCACCGCATCTGCGCGAATTCAGAATGCACCGTTTGTTACACGTTGCCGATAGCACAATTGTAATGAAACTGCTGTAATAAATGAGACATAATAATGCATTTGTCAAAAAAAGATTTACGAATAGAGACTTGTGGCAATACAGTAGAGCTGTGTTAACATGGTCTAGTTTTGCTAAAAACAACAATTCGCACGTATCGGAAGTCCATCTGTTGCTAGAGGTGTGACGTTTCTCTAATTGTTCACTTTGAAAACAATGCTTTTTGTTCACATCTAATGTGCGGACAATACTTCACCAACAAGAATATAACATTCGTCTTAGGTTTGCTACAATTTGCCAAAAAGTTACATTGGTAACTCTCGAACACACAAGTCGCTATGTATTTTAAGTTACATTCATTTGAATAAATTGCTTAAGATATACTTCACGTGGATGTGTTTTCTTCATGGCATGCATTGTAATAAGTGCGTGTGTGTGTGTATAATCACACACGTTTCATTCGACTGAATGCCCTACTCTATGTAATCACCAAACAGCTAAATTTCGATTTAAAGCTTTCGTGACTGCAGGGATTCATCTTCTTGGTTCTTTCGGTAAAGTCACGTAGAAGGGAAATAATAAAATAATAAAAATAAAACATTATAAAATACAATTCTCACGACGTTTCGGACACACGCAAGCAGCTGTCCTCAGGTGAAGAACAGGTCTGTCAGAAAGACAGCGTCTGAATGAACACCACCAGGCTTTGCAGCGTATATTTAAGCTGGGTTAGGGGAGAAAGGGCGCCTTGACAATATGGAAATTCCTTTGTCAAGGCGCCCTTCCTCCCTAACCCAGCTTAAATATACGCTGCCAATTTTAGCAGCGTGTTCATTCAGACGCTGTCTTTCCGACAGATCTGTTCTTCACCTGAGGACGGCTGCTTGCGTTGTGGCCGAAACGTCGTGAGAATTGTATTTTATTGTTTAATTCTTATTATTTTATTATTTCCCTTCTACGTGACTTTACCGAAAGAACAAGAAGAACACCAAACAGCTGTGACGAACGGTCTCGTGTTCGGAAAGGATCACCGAGTCTCAATACTCCTTTGCGGGAGGGCTCTAGCCACTGGTGTTCGTCATTTTAGCAATAGCTTTTTTCAAGGAATTGTTTGGCATGCAGAGAGAAAAGAAATATTTTAAAATACTTTTTTAAACACGCTTTAATGAAATGTAATGGCAAAACTCCACGACTCCAGGAAGCGGCCCCGAGGCTTGCCATAACGTAATGGGCCGTGGTGATTTACAGCCAACGTCAGTTGAGCGTGGACAATTAGACACAAGCCGAAACATAACATATACAAAAGATTTATATTCTTGGTTCTTTCGGTAAAGTCACGTAGAAGGGAGATAATAAAATAATATAAATATAAAACAATAAAAATTATCACGACGTTTCGACTGCAACACAATCAATCATGTCAGGTGTGAAATCCACAGCAAGAAATTTATTTTATTTTATATTATATTATTTTATTATCTCCCTTCTATATGACTTTACCGAAAGAACCAATAATATGAATCCCTACAGTCACGAAAGCTTTAAAAATACAAAAGATTGTTTACATTTTTATTTATTATGATAGAATATAGTATTGCCATCAGTATGACATAAGTATACCAAGTTTGCAGTCGATACCACGTTGGGAAGTGGGTTGAAATTGAGTGCACCTTTGATTATCACGGTTGACGACGCACCGTTCAACATATAAACATTCCTCGTGCGAGTCAACCCACCGTTTCACAAACCGCCGAATGATCTTGTAGCACGTGGCAATCACTTGGCATCGTTTGCGGTGAATATAATAACAGAAAGAAACACGCAGACAATGTGCTTCCTTCCCGTGTGTCTCTCTACACACACAGCACCATGTATGTTCACGCCTCCTATCGGCTGCCACGGCTTCTGGGAGTGCATATTTTAACAACATTGAGCATCTCATGAGCAGCAGAGGCAGGCTCGCTTGAAGAAAATGCTGGTGAACCTGGCCGATGTTCACAGACAAGAACCCATTTAACACGTAGGCTTTCGCGACCAATATTATTCATAATCAACGTTTTTGGGTTTAGATAGCGTTATTTATGAATGTGTCGTAACCCTCCACCACCCAACACGGCCAATCAGTAAAAAAGTGTCACGTTGACAAAAGACAAATAGTTCACTGCTTTAACCACCGGTATGTTGAAGCGTGAAACCACAACATTTACAATTTGAGTATGACAGAGCAGAGCCTCAGCATTCTGGCGAATTGCCCGATGATGCTGGATGCAATTACCAGCGAAACGTCGTACTCAAATTGTAAATGTTGTGGTTTCACGCTTCAACACACCGGTGGGCTAAAGCAGTGAACTATTGTCAACGTGACACTTTTTTACTGATTGGCCGTGTCGGTGGAAGAGGGTTACGACACATTCGTAAATAACGCGTTCTAAACCCAAAAACGTTGATTTTGAAGAACCCATTTGATTCCATTCTAGTCGGTGCCAAATAGTTTCGTAAAATCCGCACTTGACAGCAGAGCACCAGAGATCAGATGTGGCCCAGAATCCCCGAACAGTCAGCGCGTTGCTTGGCGGCACAACATTAGTCTGTGCACGAGGCATAAACTATTTATATTACACATTAAGTCGGAGAGTGGTATATGAACAATTAAAATGTAATGCTCAAACAAGCTGTAAATGGATATGTTTAAATGCGCATTCGAAAAAAAATCGTAAATACGCGACACTTTCATTTGTTACGCGGGCAAATGCTCGCATTTACTGGTGGACCCACGTGCTTGTCGTTATTCACGGAGCATTTCCGCCGTACGCCGCGGTTGGGGCCATAAGCCGAAGCGAAGCGCGCATTAATTCCAGGGCGGTCTTTCCACGCCGCTATTCATTTCGAGGGTAATGAAAAGCTTCTTTTTTTTGCAGCGCGTTCGGACGTCGTTTAAAATAGCCGCCGCGTAAAATTAACGGCGCGAGATTTTTGTTTCGTTTCGGTCGCTTTTGCCGGGGAGCGCTGTCAGCTGCGCCTGTTGTTCCACCCCCCCCGCCCGCCCCAGTATTTCGAACGCGTAGCGATGTTGCGTTCGCACCGTGTGTGGCAGGCCGTGAGCTTCTCCGCGTGCGATCAGCCAGCACCACCCCCTAGCCCCCCAACCCACCCGAGCCCCCCCCAGCCTCCCACCAGCCCCCCCAGCCCCCTCGCCGATCGTCGCGGTTCGCGCCGCCAAATGCGCGTAGCACGTGGCGTTCCACGTGCCCCCCACAACGCTATCACGACACCGACAAAAAAGGAAAAGATGCCCCGTATTGCCTATTAACAGACTGTTGGGGCAAGTGCTAGATTTGAAGCTTTCTTGACTGCAAGGATTCATACTCTTATGTGTTTTCGGTAAAGTCACGTAGGTAAAACATAAAATTAATAAAAGTAAAATAAAAAATCACGACGTTTCGGAGCCAACACAAGAAGACAGGAGCTTGTGTTGCCTCCGAAACGTCGTGATTATTTATTTTACTTTTATTAATTACAATTGTATGTTTTACCTACGTGACATACCGAAAAAACCTAAGAGTATGAGGCAAGTACTGTTAGCGAACGGCGCACGAGAGGGGTGGTGGCCAGCACCACGCCCGACCGCCTTATGTCTCTCCAGTGGCGATGTTTACACACCGCACCAGGTACTCATTTGAGGCTATCGACTAAGGGAGGCCCTGGACCGGTTCAGATAATCGTCACTGTGTCAAGCGTGAGTGGAAATTGAATTTGGTTGTTCGGGCTCATAGCGCAGTACGCCACCTCTACACTACCGCTGGCCTCGACATCACACACACTGATCTTCTATCACTTGGACCATTAAGATGTAGCACAAAGGCAATGGTCCAGGCAAGCTCGAGGGTCAAAGCGCTGAACCAGCACGACTGAAACCCTGCAGGGGCTTGCTTGAATTTGGGTTTGAGCCACGAGTTATTAAACTGGGTTTTCAAGCAGAGCGATGAGTAGTCACCCAATGACCTCACGTACACACAACAACAACAACAAGAACATTTAATTACATGTTATTTCACGCTTAAGTTTTGTACAAAGTCAGCTCTGAAATCCTACCCTCGATGTGGATAAAAACCACCGATTGAGTTACTTAGGAAATGACGTCACTCCGACAGCGCAATTGTGATTTACCGTGCGTGGGAAACGTTTAAAGAAAACTAGCGGGAGAAACAAATTACTTCTTAAAACAAAAATGTATTAATGCACATTCATTAACTTACCTTATCAAAATCGTAATGCAGGAACGTCAGGGATGTGTTCCTGGGAAATGCTGCTTAACTCTAAATTACTTAAAGCGAACTCTATTTTCCCAAGGACGTATGTTAGGATTTGGGGTTGCGTTCCTAACCGACATTTCTGTAAAAAAATAGCGGATGACCTAATGTCATTAAGTGTACAATAATGCATGTGATTATAAGTTAACATACATTTTAACTCGTAATAAATACAATAAATGTTATAAAAAAACTTACCCGTTTTGCTGATGTTTAATGTGTTACAGGTACAGGATAGGTTGTCATGTAAAGCAACCATAAACACATTAAAAGACCTCGTTTACAATTTATGAGTAAAACTCTACGATCTACACAACATACACAGACGTAAAAAATAAACACTTAAATATATTGTGAACAGTAGCCAATCAGTTGTTTTATTATCATATTTGAATTCAGCACGTAAAAATCCATAATAAACAGCACGTTTCATCTCTGAAGCAGACGGCGTCTAAAGAATTGTAGACCAGTGATATAATAGAGATGTGGAGCGTGACGTTGGCACACGCGGCTTACGCTTGTAAATGGCATCACCGGATCTTGAAACACCCACTGTGAAGCAGATGGTGCACGCTACTGATCATCTCTATAAAGGGATGGAATTGAGTAATGTGGCCAGGTGGCTGAGCAGAACAGCAGGCGGCTCACGATCAAAGGTTGCGAGCTCAAATCCTGGTTGGAGGTTGGCTCAGCCCAGTATCTCTCTGGGCCCGATAAAATGACGTACAAACTCAGCAATAAATCTGACTGTTGTTGCATCGTCAGCTATGTCTACCACTCGCAATCTGTCTCAATTACGCTTACTTGATGTTTATAATAGCACGGTGATATCTTGCCAGTCCTGTCTGCAAACGATCTATATTCCAAACTATCTTCCTTTCATTATTTAAACATACATGCGTCTGATCTGGGAGAATTCGGCTTAGAATTCCGTTATCGTTTGACACGACTCAATTTAAGCTTGGCTTCGATCAAGGCCAGCAGACAGATTTCAGTGAGGAAGGGATTGTTTACTTTTCTTGTGGTTTACATTTTCAAGGCTACCGCAAGCTTCATACTTTTAAAAGCATATGTGCGTGTGCGTGTGGGTGCTACATGTTTACTTATTTCCCTTCTTGTTGT
>NW_024705336.1:0-53473 GCF_018977255.1 Callorhinchus milii | reverse complement strand
TGAATAAATATTGTAATTATAAGCATGCCGCAGGATATGGGCATCGTTTCAACTACGATTGGACTTAAACTCTGAGAATTCAATATTTAGTACATTTTCATATCTGCAATAGTCCTGAATAGTTTCACAGTAGTGGTGATGTTGCCGTGAGTGTAAATTACATTTGAGTAACTTTCGAGTAATTTTTTTTCTCTCTCAAATTTGGGACCGGGACGCCCGCACACGGCGGCCTCCTGTTTTTGAACGCGCGTCATTGGATCTGTAAACGTCCGCTGTGACGGCGTGCGTCTTTACGGTTAACGCGGCCTCGTCGGATTCGAATCGCGAGCCTCTGCAACGAGCGCCGCCACCCGCGCGGGCCGTTCTGGATTGAAAACTCATTTATTTCAGAACTGCTTTTTTGTCTTGAGCTTGTTGTCCTTCCCGCACCTCCGATTAGCACGGTCGGCTACGTACGGCACGAAAGAAGTTCACCGTACACACACACACACACACGTGTTATCGTCCAAAAGATGAATCTCCGTCTACTGGGTTTGTGGGTGGCCCATTTAACAGTTTCCTTTGCGGCCCACTCCTTTCCCACTGCGATGCATCCTGAAGCTTTAGTCGCTCCCATCGCAAATTCTCCCCCCCCAAGCTCCCATTCATCGCCCGCTCACCCCCCGCCCCGCGATGCGTAAGGACATTTTTATCCCATTTGTATAAACCTTGCGGAATATTCCTCGCAGACCCCGGGAACGTCTCTGGGAACGATGCCGCAGCCTTGCAAACTAACGAGCCCGAAGGTCGTTTCCCTGGAATTTGTAATAGAATTCAAGTATGATTTAATTCGGGGGTGGGTTTTTTTCTTCGCTTACGCTGAAAAGTCATAAGCGGGGCAGCATTATTTATTATCCTTAATTCATTATTTACTTCTTTTATTTTCGTGGGAAATGTGGGAAGCAATATGTTCCTCATTGTTTGCACAATGTCATTTTGATTTGAGGCTAACGCCGTAATATTGAAGGAATAATGATGGCGCATTGCGACAATAACATCAATGGATGCATTTTTTGTTGTTGCTTTTTATATCTTAAGCAACATCCCGCGTAGTTTTATGCAGTGTACCGTACAACGGCACTTATCCGACTCACTCGGTGCGGAGGGGGGGGACTGGGGCAGAGGTGGATATGTGAAAAGGTCGAATATGTGAACATTTTTGGAAGATCTTCTCTTATTTCATATTTATAGAGCGCCTTCGCTCAAGGCGCTTTGCATCGTTAGAAAAGAAACGGTCGCAAGAAGGGGAGTGTTTTTGTTGGCAAGGGGCGTGCAAGGGTCGACGAATGAGTGACCGCACCAGAGGTGGCACACGGGTCACGGAAGGGCAGGCGAGAGACGGGGGAAGGAGTGGCGGGGCGAGGGGGAGGAAGAGGATTGAGAATGGAGACGAGGTAGTGACTCCACGAGTACACTGCACTGAGTGGGGGACGGCTAAATGGTCAGGGCGGATATGTAACCCATCGGATATATGCAACGTTGGGCTATATGTTGTAACCAAGATGAAGGCGCTTTCAAAGCACATCTTTCCGATGTTGGTTGGCAACACATTAGATGATAGTTACGTTTTGCACAGATGGGGAACAGTTTTCAGTTTCTTTAAGCAGGTCTACTTGGGCTACACCGAATGCCACGTCTGAAAATCAAAACTGGGAAGATAAAGGTGGTCAGCAGTGGTGCTGGACACACCCCAACTCCTGCTTGTGACGTGATTTCCCTCAGGGCAGGTGCTATTAACACGTGTCCTTACTGTCCGTAACTCCGATTGGAGGATTTTTTTTATCCGTGTACTGTACATGATGTTTGTGTGTGAACTTATTTCGCACCGTACATAGCCAACCGTGCTAGTCGGAGGTGCGGGAAGAAGGACAACCGACGAAACACACAAAAAAAATCCGTGGTGGTGCAGTTGGTTTCACGCGCTGCTCTCGCTTAACGAAAACTTACCCGTTGTTTCGACTGCCACGCCGGGAGGTGATCGAGCCCGTCCAACCTCTGGATTGCAAGTCCAGGGTGTTTACCATTACTCCCCGCACGGCAGATTCCCCCCTGTATTGCTTGGAGCATCGCCCCCCCTCATCACCGGAGATCGAAGGTGAACTTGACAATGACGCGGGGAGTTGGGCCGCAGAAAATTGGATTTTGGCAACAACAAAAAACTTTCTCCTATCCCCCCCACACCCACCACAATATAACAAACAATCCCCTCGCCACAATATGACAAAAAAAATTCCTCTTACCACAATGTAAAAACATCCCCTCACGAAAAAATTGCCTCACCACAATCAGTGAAAATGGTCCAAATGTCCATTCCCCTTTGGTGTTGGATTAGAGGAGAGGCAGCGGTGTATTTCCGTGCAGGTCTGTCCTGTGTTCTCGGGAGCGAGAAGGGTCGGGAGCTTATTTCCTACATCCTGGATCCCTCACTGCCCCCCCCGCCCTCCCCGCAAGAGATGTGCTTCTGCTGGTACCCACCTCCAGAGGAGCAGGTATTAAGGAGCTTTGTGGAGGGAACTGTTGTTGCTGATACGAGTGTTCATTTTGGAAATATCATTTTTTTTTTTGCCAATATGCTGGCAAAGAAGGTCCCCATGGATATAACTGCTCAATCTGAGCTCTTCATGCTTTGATATTTGCATATTGCCTTTGTGCTGTTCACCTCATGGTGTTCTCTGGTCTCACACTGGTGAGACATGGCCATTAGCAAGGCTGTCTCTGGTGTAGGCCAATCACTTTCAAAGGCAATGCATATGTAATAATCAGAGCATGTTGGCTTGTTTTTACCACAAGCACGTGTGGTGAATGCAGACTTGATGCCTTGGTGTTTGAACATGCGAACAGTAAAGCCTATTGCTCTTATTTTTGGGTCTTCTGGTATTTTTTTCACCTGATGACGATTGCTTGTGTTGCGATCGAAACGTCGTGATATTTTTATTATTTTTCTATCTACGTAGCTTTACCGAAAGACCCAAAGAATATTAATTCTTGCAGTCACTAAAAGCTTCAGGCCAAGACCTATTGTTCTTTTTTCAGTGTTTTTGTTGTTGTTGTTTGTATCATTGCTGCGTTTTCCTTCATTCGTTCAAAATACTCCCATGGATTGATAAAAGGGTGCCAATTATAATATATGTGAAGGTATTCCTGTCTCATTTTGTTCCCAATATTGAAAATGTGTATTTAAAATTATTAGCTCATAACCGCTTTGGGACGTTTGACGTGGTTAGATATATGTGTGCTATATGGCAAACTATGAAACTCATAAATCGCCGCATTTCGAACGTATTCCCACCTCTGCAGAGGCCCGAGGCCAGAAGCATCTTAAGTGGGTTGTAATGAGCTACCGTTGCTACAAGCCGGGCGCGTTGTCCAGTGGATTACTTATTACGAGTCGAGAAGGCGGTCGGTCGCGCAACAGATTGGAAAGCCTTTGTAGGGAGAGCTTTCACAACTCTCCAATTCAGTCTCGTCTTTATTGCCTATAATTGTGTGTTCATGGAGAGTAAAAGAAAAAAAAATCCACCACCATAGCTCCGTATGAAAATACTCGAATACATTTCCATAATTGCTAATTAGTTCCATCTCTTGTAAGAAACCTTGTTTCAGTTCAATTAGAGAATGTTTTTGATCATCTGCGTCGATGCGCTCTTAATGTGTACGCTCCGACGTGCGGCTTCGCCGTTTTAATTCAATTTAATTTCGTCTGCAAGAGAGGCCTCGCTCACAGCGCACGGCGTGTCTGCTCACGAGCAGCGCGACTGACAACCGGGAGGTCACAAATTTAAGCCTGCGCTCAGCCCATCATCCCAACCCCGGTCGTTAAAATGAGTACCACATCGAGTCGCAAGGCTCTCGCATTGCAATTACAGTCACAGTGTTCGCTTGGAAAGGAGTAAAAAAAAAGTAAAAAACAAGCCAGCATGTATATATGCATGTTGAACTTATTTTACCGTACGTAGCCCACCGTGCTAGTTGGGGGTGCGGGGGGGGAAAAACAACAAACTAAACACAAAGCAGTTCTAAAGAAATGCGTTTTCAATCTGGATGATTTAAAGGTGCATAGCTCCAGCATGAGGCTACAAGTGGGATTTCAGCAATGGTCCTCATATGCAGAGAATGGCCCCGCCATGGCAATGTGGAATTTCGAACGCTGGCTCAGGGTCATCGGAGGAAATGAACGCCGCCCTGTGCACGTTTCAGTGGCAAGGTGCTCTTCGACTCGTAGTTGTACAACGCATCCATCATAGTCACCATCCATGCGCCACATATTGCTCTCATCAACATACAAACGACAACACTCCAGTGGATCTTAGCACGGGGACCTTCAAGACCTGGACACTTAACCATCACTAAAATGCTTGGGCACCCCGCGGCACCTAATGGACTATAACAGCCTCGTGTCGCTGTTGCGTCGGTTACTTCAGACTTTCTCTTTCCTCCACGTTGGCTTTGTACATTTATTGCCCCTTTGCCAGTGCACTGCAGGAAGAGGACCCCCTCCCGCTCCGTGCATGCCACGGTGGCTTTTTAAACGTACTTCACCACACCGGTCAGTGCGGGTTGGTGAAGCCGGGCGGAGTACAGAGCAACATTGGCTTTCACCGTGCTGCACTCCCAACGCCTGCTACACCTCGGCGCTTGGCGGCGGCGGAGGTGGTGGTGGTGGTTTTTGCCTATCCAAACACTTGTCCCGGCTCAACCCCGATTAGCTTTTGAGGTCTGGCGGGATTGGGTGATTTTTGTCGTGGGGTGTATTTGCAAAATTCGCTTGGCTTCTGCTCTCGTCTGTCCCTCTCTCGCTGTCGTCTTCCGCTGTCATCCCGCCGCTCCCGGGGGGGGTGGTCTGAAAGAACGCACTCGTCTGTGTCTCACTTATCCTCCCCGCGGACAGTTCATTAACGGCCGGGGCCGCGCGCACGCGCGCTCGCATACGTGCGCTCGTGGTGGGAGGGGAGCGGTGGGGAGAGGAGGGAGGGAGGCATGGGAGGGGAGGAATGGGGGGAGCACTGCTTCTGCGTGCACCCCTCGCGCGCGCGCCCAACTCTTTTTGATTCCAATTTCCCTTGCACCCCGGCAGACGACTTGACATCTTCCGCCAGCGGTGGCCGGGCCCGCACGTGGGATCAACCGTCTGTCGTCGTGATGATAATTCTTACAAGCACAGACATTGCTCGTCCGACCGCCGCCGTCGGCTCGTACATTTTTTTTGTTGCCCTCCCACTGGACAAGCGAGCTGGGCCCTGGGGCCCGTTGAAGTTGGAATTCAAAGGCAAAATTTGGGGACCTTCAACTACACTTGTTTATCCCGCAGCAAAGGGTGTTTAGCACAGCATCGCGTTTGTCGCGCACGCGCATGAAAGGTCACGTCGTCGACTACTTGATTTGTGCGCCCTATGAATATTACAACGCAATTGTGAAATTTTGTAAATGCTACTATGCGGCAAGCACATGGTATGTGCACACACGATATATCCATCCACCAGGCAAGTTGCAGGGCACTTCGAAGGGTTAATATAGGAATCCCATGCTGAGCAGCTTCATTGCAATATCAAAAGTGCGTGTGTGTGCGCGCGCGCAAGTGAGCGCATACACTTTATTTTTAAGATTATAGATGTATGTGTGTTGTTATTTTAGATTTTTCGAGTGTAGGATGCTGCTCGGGGCTCTTCCTAAACCACCACAGAGCAAAGCAGGCCTCACTGATCAAACATTTCCTTTGTCTCTTGTCAGCCAGCCAGACTTCATTTAAAATCCGTTTAATATTTTATGAGTAATTTTTCTCTCTCTACTTTTAACCATGCATTTTTTATTTACCAGCACAAAACCTGTTTACGCCGATCAAACTGATGATGTTTGTGAAACTACGCGGTAATGTTTAATATATATTTTTTTTACCAGGTTGCAATTAACGTTGTGTTCATTATTATTTCATATTTTTTTGCTTTCTCAGTCAAGATGTCATCTTGATCAAATACGCGTGTCGGTATTCATCTCCATTGAGAGCCCTGTGCGAGTGGAGGAAATTAGAATATCCCGTGACATGAATTTCTATTCATTATACCACACTGTGGAGGGCCTTATGACTGATAAATATAACCCAATGTATCCACCACACGGAGGTGATGAGGATGATGGGCTGAGTCGACCCTACCCGGGGTTTCACCACACGCACTTTCAATTGTTGAGGTCAGCGTTCTTGCCAACCGTGCTGACCAATGCCGCATCTGCTATATTATTGCGTGACCTTTATCCAAGAAAACCTGGCAGATGCACGAGACTGTTTTAAATCTATGCACCCTGAATTTCGGATGTTTTGGCAGTGACATCAGTGAGTTTTTTAAACCTATAGAATATCATACGTTTATCTTTTTTCATCATCGATGCTGCCGTCCACTGCTCGTTATCCCGCACCTCTGATTAGCATGGTTGGCTACGTACGGTGCTAAAAAGTTCAACACACATACATTCACAGCTGTTCGCATCTTTCATAGTAGGGTGCACGGTGTGTTCTCTACGCAACTATGATCGTGAAATCTTTTTTTACAGTGACTGTCACTTTTGAAACATTGCAGAGTTTCTTCCAAGCATTTTTCACAATGACTGAACAAACAACTTTGAAAAAAGTATTACGGACTGAGTGTGTTATATGGGACCTTTAGAACGCGCGTTTTTGTTCGTAAGTATTTATTCAGAATAACACGAAGCCGACAGGCAACTGTCAGGGCCAAACACGTTTGAATATTTGAAGAAAATATTGTTTTTACTCTGGTTTGTGTCTCCAAAGTTTTGGGCAATCCTTTGATCAATTCAGCTGGTTTTTTCATCAGGTAGCAATACAATTTTACGCTAATGATTTTGTTTCTTTTGGATAATCTTTATGAGCGTTAAAGCCTTCCCCTCCTGCACTGGAAACCAGTGCAATCAACACGTTCGACCTTCGTTGGAAGGCGTACATATAAATAAATCTGCAGACACAACCATCATCTCTCCCATTCCATCGCACGATATCCCCGTAACTGTCTGTATAAATTAGACTCAAAAACTGAAACCGCCGCGTGTCCGGCGCAGAAACTGCCGAGCAGGATTTTGTTGTGTCTGCTCGCGACAATTAAGTCACAGCGGAACCACTTCAAGCTTCGTCGCTTTGGGCGTAAACAAAACGCCCATTCACGCTGCTAGTAGACCCAGGGATCCGCGTGGCTTTTGATGGGCGCCTGTTGCTTGGCTCGCGATGTGAAAGCCCGCCGCGTGTCGCCGTGAGTCCGGGCGCATCTGCTTTACGCGCGCCCCCCCCACCCCCACGTGCAAACGGCATTATAGCCAGCGGCCAATTCAATCTCCTTATTTGGCCAACTGGGGTGGCACGATGGTTGGAGCGCTCGCAGCTTAGCCAGCCGGTCGATGGCGGTTCGATTCTCGCCATAGACGCCCGGTAGTTTCTGTGGGGGAATTAGCCAAACGAGCATGGATCCCCAGTTGTCACGTGGATGCCGAAGACTTAGCGATTATTTTTAACCGCATCGTCCCCCAGTTACCATAGCCTGAACATAACTTTTGAAATTATCATCATTCCATAATGAATAATACAGATACAAACTGTTCCTTGTATATCTAAAAGTACTCATTTTACAAAATAGATTGCATCTTTTTATGCCCTTACCTGGTAAATGATTTGAAGAGGTCAAAGTGTCCCTTCGTGTAAACAATTGGTAAAAGCTCCACATTGCTATCTTTGGGACGGGTCTGCAGTGACTATCACCGTTTACTGCCCACAAAGTGGTACTCACTTTATCCACCCGAATTGACCTCTGAGATTTGAACCTGCGAGCTAATGATTGTTAATCGAGCACTCTTCCATGGCACCACTCGGCCATACGAAGTACAGTGAAATTCGTCGTGATTTAATTGATTTATTTCATTATTATTATTTTATTTCTATTATTTTTTACCTACGTGACTTTACCGAAAAAACCTAAGAGTATGAGTACAGTGAAATTTTTCTTACCCACTTTGATATTTTGGGCGCTATTCACATATCCTATTATCCTTGATAATGCATGGATTTTCCTACTATTTGCAGTTATTTTGCAGGGTGAATAGGATAAATGGCAAACAGGATACACAGCAAGCTTCCATGGGACTATTTCCTGCTCAGTGCTGCTCGGGTTAAACCCCTGATGAATAAGCATGAATAATATTATGGCTTTGCCCAAAACTTCAGGGTTTTTATCTTTTATCTTTTGAATAGGGCATATAGTAGGAAGACAGACCAAGCATATCAGAGAAAGATCTATGGAAATAAATGCATTCGCATACAAAAGGAAGATTGATAATAGGCTGATTGGAGAGTGGATTAACAAATCCCACTCTTAATTAGATTATGTTGAGCCACTAATAGGTGTATTAACTCAGAAGGCAATGAACGGGCAACGTGGTAAAAGAATGTGCAGCCCTGCAATTGCTTGCTGATGCCACTGCTCGAGCGATCCCTAGATAGTATTTGGTCTACTCTTCCACATTGACCGGGGGGTGTGTTGGAAGACATGGGCATACCCACACATTTAAAACCCACCACACCCTACCTGCCATCCAACTATGCAGCTTCGTAAACTTGTACTGCAAAACCCGCACTGATCCATTCCATCTCGTGCACAAGACGTTCCGGGTTTTATGGCATGCCAGCAACCGCTTTGCAGACCCTCTGCGAAGACTCCCAATTTGTATGCATGTATGTTGAACTTCTTTTGCACTGTACGGAGCCAACCGTGCTCATCGGAGGTGCAGGGGGAAGGACAACAACATTTTGTTCCCTTCTGCCGGCATGTAACTGGCACGAAGCAAAACGCGGAACGCGTAAGCAGAGCGCCGTGGCACGCAAGCTGCCCGAGTGCGCCGCTCTGCTTTCTCGGCTCGCGAGAAATGCACGCCGCGCACGCCGCGCACGCCGCTCGCGCACTGTTGCCAGAGCAGTTATTATTGTCTTCTCCCTTCATGACACGCGCACGCACGAGCGAGCAAACTCGCGTCGTAAATAATTACGGGTTTCCATTTTCAGAACAAAAATTCCGTGTATCGGGGCATGGGGGGGGGTTCTGCATGAGCAGCCTTGCTAGGTTGCAATTAAAGTACAGTACATGATGAGACTCGCAATCAGGCCTTTGCACAAGAGCGTGGAGAAAATAGGAGACCTTCAGACTCGTTTTTATTGCTTTGTTTTTTTTATATCAAGAGTTTGAGTGGCATATTAAGCGTTGGGGTTTGAGCGGTGGCGCATAGCCGATTAGCACACTGCGCGATGAACCTCGGTTCGATTCCCCCGACAAGGCTATATTATCAGTGAGCAGTGCAATACGAACTTGATCAACCCACACACCTATCATCGTGGTGGGGTGTGTGGTCAAATGACCCTAACTACTGAATGACCTTGCCAGGTAGCTGCGAGTTAATTTCGTTGTTCTGATATAATATCGAGTGCGCGCTATGTCCGTTGTTTTCGGTATGAAGTGATTGTGTTGCATCGTGGTCAATCGCTGGGCTCACAAATCGGAATGTTCCGACCTCAAATCGTTGTCGGGATGGACCCAGCCCATCATTCTTCTGGGCTTGATCAAATTAATTCTACATTTTGGTAATTGAGCAGCGGTTGACCCCAACGGGGTTAACACTCTAGGGTCAACCGCTGTTGTCAACTACTGCATAGGAATGCCAGGTGTTGAAGCTATATGCACGAAGCATTGAGTGTTGTGTCCCCCTCTTATGCATGGGTTTTCTCCAATACTCTGGTTTCCTCCCATAATACGAATCCAAACACTCACAAAGGGACTTGGCCAAACATCCCAATGCAGTACCTTACTGTAAATGAGTCTTGTGACTCAAGTGAGGCTTCTTTCCTGGATATGTAAAGGGCAACATTATTTTTTTTATTTATGCCCAGGGCTGGACCTGACCAAATTAAGCACAAAGGCAAAACTGCGATTGGAAACCGATGTTTTGGTTAGTCCCACGGTGTTCTCCCTGTGGTCGTGGATTCGATCCCAACCCTGAGGCTTGTATATTTGGATTTTTGTTGTTGTGGATTTCTCCGGGTCAACTGGTTTTCCCCTCCAAATTTAGAAACACGTGTTTAGAGTATTTGGCTTCTTGAAATTTGCACACGATCATAAGCCACTTTGTTGATATATCATTTGTGGTCAGGTCGCTTCTGAAAAAGAGCTATGTAGCTCAGTGGGCCTTACTGGTAAAAGAAAAATAAATAAAACATAGTTTTGGTTTGGCCACGTAATGATCTGGCAAATTCTGAGTTGTAAGACCCTTCACCACCAGACAGCCAAACCAATGAAATTGCCACATCTACTAGTTTAAATAAACAACCAAATTTAGCGATTTAGATTTGCGGCGTTTTATTTGAAACCATGCCGTGCATCTTGAGGGAAGTCAGAATAACTCAGTTTGGGCTGCGAAAAGACACGATGCGGCATTTTGTTGCATTGCTTGCATGCACTGGCACGTCAGTTGAGGCCCACCCCGCCCCAGATGCACATGACAACCTGGTTTAATCATAGGCGGCAGCCCGGGAATTTAACTCTGGGCCTCAACAATGTTGGCTCGGTGCTCCGTGATTGGGACCCCATCTTTATCTCCCCCGAGCCACCAAGCCTGCCACCGTGCAGCATCTTGCCGGCGTGCGAGATGATCATTGGCGAGGGGTATCTCGGCGTTACTTTGTCAAATCTACCGCTCGCCCGAGACACCATCCGTTTATCACTTGTGACACCCTGGCCCCACAAAGGAGCGCACGTGGGACTTTTTCTTTTTTTAACCCCCTAAGTGACCGTTGTGATGTGACCGCGGCGCAGGCTGAGGGTGCGTAAGGACAGCGCCTCGTGCATTACTGCAATACGTCTGGCCAGGTGGCGCCGCGGTCGCAGCGCTTGCCTTTGCAGGCGGGAAGGTTGCAAGTTCAAGTCCTGTGTTGGGTGGTCACCGCGGCTCTCCCCCATTCGTTTCGCGGGAATCCACACCGGCCGTTGTCACACGGCGGGGCGGGAGAGCCTCCTGGGCCCGTTCGCAGGAATGTGGAATTTCAGGATCTTGGCAGATATTTTTCGTTAGGTCGTCAACGCGGACGGGCAATGCCGACGGGTTTACCTTTGGGCAGAGTGACTCTGCGGGTTTGACGTACGTCAAGATAAATGGACACGGCAATGCGCTGCGTTGAGCTCTCTCCACCACGTCTGGAGTCGTCCCCGCCACTTTCCATTTACAGCTGTGCCGTTTTTAAAGGCCAGTATTATTATTATTATTGGACTTTGAAGTAAATAAATAGCTTCGGATAACTTAGCCGGTAGAATGGCTTGGCATAGCTGCTATATATAACGTTGGATTTTGTAACCAGTTGCTCCGCCGGCGTAGTATCATGGGGAGAGAGAAGGCATCCATCAAGGATTATTGCCGAACGAATACATGATAAGGTCACGCTCATCTCACGCAAAGTGCTTGCCACAAATGAACCACAATACATTGCTGATCTCGCCAAGGAGCATAAACCATCACACGAACTCCGGTCCATACTCGCACCAGCGGCTTTTGGCTAGACATCGAACAAAGACTTTCACTGCATCCCGCGCTTTCGGATGCGCTTCTGCGGCCATCTGGAACGCTCTTCCTTCCGATATGAGGAAGCCACTGGAGCTATGCACTTTTAAATCTAGATTTAAAACTCACTTCTTTAGAACTGCTTTTTACGTTTAGTGTGTTGTCCTTCCTCCACACCTCCAATTGGCACGGTTGGCTACGTACACTGCGAAAGAATTTCAACATAAATAGTCTTACACCCGGAGTAGCACACCAACACTTGCCCAATGCTTGCCCGGCCAGACTCGCACATCGTGTTTAATTTTAAACATGGGTTAAACTAACAAACAAAAAAATCCGTCAGCTTTTCTGGCTGCCTTTTCAATTTCAGCCTCAGTAATGTCCAGATATCTCTGTTATGCAGACGGGCCGTTGCCCAAGACGGTCAGAGAAGAAATTATAAATATTCTTTGTACTTTTGTCCTTGGACGGTCGGCCACGCACTCCAACTCCATACGTGTGAACTCCGTTCCTGGCTTTGGGGGCAGTGTTATTGACGATGCGTTAAGCATTGGTGAGTGACATCTGTTTGGAGGAATCGAAATTGTTGCTTCTGCCGCTGCCCTTTTAGCCCATCGCTTCCTTCCTTCTGCTCAATCCGGCGGCTGTTGCACAGTCAACAAGTGACCTTCGTAAGGTTTGCTCAGATCGTCGTCGTCATCATCATCATGACCACCGTCTGGCTTTTTTAGGCCCTTTTTTGGTAATTCGTACAAGCTCTCGTAATTATGGGTTTTCGGTTCCTGCGCAGTAATTATTGCAGAGCTATGACAGCACTGTTATATATTACAGTAATGGATGCGGCCCCGCTCATACGTGACCGACCTCAATTCACGCGTACACTTGTGACTCGTACTTTCGATAGACGCATGGGCGGGAAGCGAGGAGTCAAATCACCCCCGCCATCACGCGGACATGTATTTGGCGGCGTGTAACTGTATCGCCCGTGCAATAAGCGAGTCCAAAAAGATCTCGTGTTATATCTGACTCTGCTGCTACCGACGATTAGTGAATAATTTACTGTACTGTACTGTACTTTTATTAAACATTTATGTACCTTCATATATATTTTATATACACTCTTACATTTTATATCTACACTCGTATCGGCGAGCCCCAACCTACGCGCTTACGTGGGGGTACACGGAACCTGACCCCCCCAACCCCCCCCGCGTACTTTGAGACGTTCCTGTATAACAAACGGGAGTCGGAATCAGAATTTCTATTTAGATTGACGAAGCTATGAGGTTTTTTTTCTCACAGACGTCCAGTCGGGGTCGTTTCGGCGAGTTGCATCAACATATTAGAGCAGGACACTGAATACATATACAGATTCATACGTTGTAGAAGTACACATTGCACAAGTACGTAGATACCTATACTCTTTGGTTTTTTCGGTAAAGTCACGTAGGTAAAAAAAGGAGAATAAATTAAATCACGACGTTTCGGAGGCAACACAAGCTTCCGTCTTCAGGTGGAACCGTCACAGCAAAATTGCTGATACAGCAATTGCTGTATCAGCAATGATTCGGTAGCCGGTCAAAGAGTATGGACCCTTGCAGTCACGAAAACTTCAAATCTAGAACGTAGATTCCTGCCGATTTGTCAACACCAAATGCAAGCTTTGGGCAAGACGGCAGAACAATAACAACAACAGTCCCAGACCACACCGAGACAATACAAGTTCGTTTGGGAAGAGCTTTTTTTTTAACCACTTAAACTTAATTATCGCTGCGCCCGTAGCACTTGAAAAGGAAATCAAATCCAGCCTAAATTACGCCGTTTTCCAGTTGGAGAAGCTTTACACCTATTTCGTGATAATTTAAGCGGCCACGCCGTTCTACGTTGGTAAGCTGTATAGTTCACACGAGGCTAAATAAATCTACAAAGAGCCCAGAGCAGCCAAGTGAGCAAGCCGTTCGCGTAGAGAGCAAGCGGTTCGTGGTCGGCTTGGAGGAGGGGTCGACTCGGCCCATCATCCCTCCGGGGTACATAAAATTAGCACCACTTTGTTGGGGCAAGGCAAGGCAGTCGTGGTTGTCCTCCGGATAGACTTGCACCCACCTCATGAATGTGGAATTTGCGCCACTGGTTCGAGGCTGTGAGCAGGAGATGAGCACTGCATCGTTTACTCAATTGGGCAAATTTTTTTTTTACTTTTGAGTCATGAACCTTAGGCAAATCTAAAGCAGAAAGCAAATCGCAAAGTTCAATTTAAATTCCGATCCAACGACAAGAAACAACACCGAAGAGGGAAATTTTGTTGCGGTTGCTTTTGGAGTTTATTGCAAAACCAAATTTTCATTGTATGCTGAGTCTACCCAGGCGCACGCCACCGCTTGGCTGTTTTCAGCTGAGGTTGATTCGACCTGAGGAAATGTCACGGCGGAGCTTTCATTTCAGGCCAAATTAACCTCGGGGAAGCCCTCATTACATGCCTCATTTCAGGCCAAATTGACGTGGCACAGAGCATCAGTGTACGTGTTTCGGGCTGAGTTGACCTAGAGGAAGTCATCCCTTGTTGGAATTAATGAAACCCATGCGCTGGCGGATTGGAGGAGAAGGCTCCTGCGGTGCCGCCCTCCGTCTACCGGTCGCGCGCGGACGGACGCATTCACGCGTCTGGGTTTGACGAGATTTTTTTCGTGCGCCTCTCGTTGTCGGACGTAATTTTGCGAAGGCCAAAAAGCACAGGATAAAAACGGGGAAAACTGAATTTTCGAGTGGAATTGCTCCTTCAGTAGACTTCGCCGCTTTCTCTACTTATTGCTCCGGGTCGGGAAATGTCATTTTAGGAAATCACGTTTGGGACACGCTTGCGTGCGCGCAGATGCACGCTCGCTCGCTCGCTCACTCGCACACACACAGCCTCCCAGACCGTGGAAGCAAGTGTTGTTAGCGAGCACCTATTAGGGCCAGCTGGTCAAGTTTCACTCTCCAAAGCTGATGTTTACCCGGTGTGAGTCTACATTGGTGTTGCATGTGACAACAGGTTCGTAGCGCACCGTGCCAACTACTACAAAGACCCCCCCCCCCTTCCCCGTACAGCCTTAATAGACTGTTAGTGAGTAGCACGTATGTAGGCCAGCAAGGCGCATGCGGGGTGGATGGCCAACACCACGCCCGGCCGCTTTTGTCTCCAGTAACATTGTTTACGCATCGCACCAGGTACTAATTTGAGGCTTAGTGGACCTAGGGGAGGCCCAGGACCGGTTCAGATAATCATCACTGCTGTTGGCAGTAAGCCGGAATCGAACTCTGGTCGCGGGGTTCATTGCGCAGTGCGCTAACCACTGCACTACCGCTCCCCACGCGAACCACGACACAAAAGTGCACACACACATACACATATGCACCCCCACATAGAAGCACAGTGACTTGCAATTCCAATTGCGCAGGTGGGAATTGCCTCACTGGGAGATGCGTGCACACGCATACGTACACATGCACGCATACGCGCACAGCCCAAGGGGGCATCATGGGTTAAGCATGCAGCGAAGTATTGATTCGGTAGCCGGTCAAAGGCAGAGCTTATTGTGTCACTCACTTTGACAACTATTACATTTGACAAACAGCAATAATATTTCCAAGCCTCACGGGAAATACATCTCTCCCGGATCCCCGGAGCGCGTTCAGTTGTGCCGCATAATGCCGCGACGCTGAGTGGCGGCGAAAGGCGCAACTGGGGGAGCGGATTATAGCCGGTGCAGGACTGGGAGACCACGTGTGTCTCTGCGTCCATGCGCAGTGCATCCAGTGGTAGTCGTAGTCATGAACCGGGCCGTTGCCTCGGCGGTGGAGCCTGCGGCAAGCAATCGGAACCTTGCACCTTCACGTTCTGGTTGGCGATTGACTCAGCAACCAAACATCCTTCCAGGGTAGATGAAGTGAGGGAGGTCAAAAGTGGTTGTTATATGCATAGGCTCGCAGCCCTGCCATAGGAAGGTGGAATTTCAACGGCTAGCTCGGGGCTTTAAATGTTGGATGAGCACAATGGTCATTTGAGCCGGAAATCACTTCGACTTAAATTAACAAAACAAATAAATTACCATCTTCTGTAGTGCATTGAGAATGGGCGATGGTGGTGGTGGTGATCTGAGTGTGATGGTTGATGGCACAGAGTATAGGACGGTCAGCCAAAGTGGAATCGTATAGTTTACTCGGGGCGTCAGTGCGAGGTGGCTGGCCGCCCAAGGTCGTGACAATAGTTTTGCCTGCGTCAAAGAACTGTGCTGGGACAAGACTATTGAGGTTCAGGGTTGAAAACTCTGGCTTCTCCGATGAGATACAAGTCGCCCTAACCGGGTGGCTGAGAGGTCAGAGCACTGATCTGGGCCACCGCCAAGATCCGACGTTCTGGGCAGACACCGATGATGAAACCAGGTGCTCCAGAGCAAGAAAGTCCATGGTCTCAGCCCGGTCAGCAAGGGCTGCACAATAACTAACCACAATAGATGTTCTGGGCTAGGCCACGTAATGATCTGACCAGATCTGTTGTCATTAATAAACCCCCTCCAGCAACCCGATACATCCAAAACAGATTAATTGTCACGTGTCCAAGCATTTTAACGCGCCGATTACCGTTGTTTCAGATAAATCCTCGTAACCAAATTCAGCAACCGCCTGCAGGATTGTTCTGCGTCTCACCGGCAAAGTGGTTGCGCACCCGAGTTTTACAGGGCGCCACGGTGGCGAGATGGTAACTATCTCACCTGGTATACAGGAGGTCGTGGGTTCGATCCCGATCCTGAAGCCTGCACATTTGGAGTTTGCATGTTCTCCCAGTGGTCGCGTGGATTTTCCTCCGAATCCTCCGTTTTTTCCTAATTTAGAATCAACACGCGTTTCGAGTATTTGGCTGCTACAAATGTCCATGTGTGTGATGAGTTACTTCTTTCAGCTGTCATTTGTGGCCAGGTCACTTCTAAAAAAGAGCTGCACAGCTCAGTGGGCCTTACCTGGTAAAATAAAAAAATAGTTTCTAGTTTTACTCGGGCTGCATTGTGCCGTACCGAACGGTGTTGTCGGAGCGAATTCAATCGTACACGGGTGGATCACTTTTCGAGTGCCTCTCGTATAAATAATGAGTGTCCCGCGGGTGCGAGCGATGGCCCTTCACGAATAAATAAGTGTTCTTCGTGGCGGAGTGGTGTTGCGCACAGTGCTGTGAACACCGTGACTTCCCCCCCCCGTAACCGACCGATGCATGGAGAGGCCTTCATTCAGCAGTGCGGCATATTGCTGTCACCGTGTTTGAGAGTGATTAAAAATACATTGCGATGTTTCCAAGTTCAAATCGTTGCCTGTTGGTGCGTATCTCAATTGGTAGCCCTACACTAAGCCAGAGGTAAAAGAAATAAAAAAAATTGACATTTCTATGGCAGGGGCCACGCTTTCTCTCAACAACCGCCCATCATACTGCCACAAAACGGCAGTCATTCTGTTGACCCCCGGTTGGAAGTATTTCTCCAACAACCCTCTCGGCTGGCTGGCATGTCGTGGGGAGTCCTTCGGAAGTGGATTAAAAGGCCACGTATTTATTTTAATTTTATTGACAAGCACCGTTATTTGGAGAACTCGGTGGTGGGGGGGGCACGGGCGGTGGGGGTGGCGGGGGGTTTAAAAGGCAATGGTGGGATTGTGCGTTTTCACACACGGAGCATTGTTCTGGAACAGGGAGAAAAATGCGCACAGCTGTTCCAACGAGACACCCACAGCTCTGTCTCCCCCCCCCACCCCCCACCCCCCACGCCTGCACTCTCTCTGCTCCACGCGCCGTTTCAGCGGCGGGCGTTTGTCCCTTGAAAATAGTCCCCGGGCGGCGGTGCGGCGAATTGCGTTACGCAACCGTTCATTCGCGATTTCATGCCCAATTCGGGTCATCGGGCAGAACAAGCGGCCCTCTGTGCCTCGTCGATAATTAACGGTGGAGCGACGGCGGGCAAATGTCTTGCTACCAAAACGGACGGGCTCTGCGGCCGCCGGGAATATTTTCCCCGCTGAAGCTGTCGGGCGATTGTCGTAGTGCGTCTCTTTGTTCGAGCGGAGTGTGGGGCCGGTGGTGATCTTTGGCGGAGACGAATCCGTCTCTCCCTAGGACAAGGCCTGCTGATTTGCCGCCGAGCGGGGTTCATTTTATCGTCGACGGCAGGGCGACGATCGACCGAGTCCAACCCCTGACCGAGATTTGAACTCTCGCGACCTTTGGGTCAAAGTGCTCCAAACAAAGTGCCGCTGACGGTTAGACTGTAAGGCCGCGTTAAACAGAACGATTTCTTCCGTTGCATGCTGGTAGACGGAAAACAAATGGGCAGTGCAAGGCGTTGGCATGCACGCAGATTTAAATTGGTTGGACAAATTAGCAATTGAGGGCGATGGTTCGGCACACTCATCACTGCCAGCAAAACAGCAGCAGCAGCAGCAGTAGAGGGCCCCGAGATTGTTGTCCGTGGTCGGTCGAGTGCCTGCCTAGAGGAGATCCCATTAACTGTGCCTGTCCACGCGTTACTCGTTTGTGAAGTGCTTCCCCGCAAAAAATACTCTTCCACTAAAATACAAAAAAATCCCCCGCGTTATAAATGCCACGAGCGTGCATAATAATAATAGGAAGCACATGGCCTATCAAGCAATGCGGCAAACCCGACTGTCGATAGCCGTGTAGCGTAGCGCCGTTAGAACAAACACATAATGAGTCTTCATTGATCGCAACTCTATTAAAAACACAAGGTTATTACGGCAGCGTGCGGCATCGGAATAGCGGGCGATATACGAGTCTGTTATTTTTCAATTTATTTCCATGATGATATTTTCACCAGATTGATCCGTGCGATGCCTGCATGTCTCATTTGCGACGACGTCTCCATAGGGATAGACTTGAGAATTAGGCAAGTCCGGGTAATTCGTCCGTGCGAGAGATATTGTATTATTATTATCATCATTGGGCTGCGGTGAGCTTTTTAACAGCTTGCCAGGGGCTTATGGCGCCACTGATTTCTATCAAAGAAATGCCGCCAAATGGCAGCTGGTTCCTAACTTTGAACGTTTCACCTTAAATATTAGGAACATAACGGTTCATCGGCAAACGTTTATCTGTACGATTTAGAATTCACACGGTGGTTAGCGCACTGCCCTGCGAACCCGGCGACCTGAGTTGAGCTGGACTCCGGCCACGGCTAACATCAGTGGCGAGTGATGTCCGGATCCGGTCCTGGGTCCTCGGCTTCACCAACCGGCACTGACCAGCATGGTGAAATATCCCCATGATTGACATGGCATGAGGAGACCTTCATCCAGCAGTTTATTGACAAAGAAAGGGTTGTAAATTATTTTTAGTTTTATTCTGTAATGGGTGCACGTGACCCTTGCTGCCACCCAAGGCCACTGCATTCACCACACTAGCAGATAACAATGTGTCCCTTGTATTGGATCTCGAACTGCGATGGTTTATAGAGTCGCAGAGATCGTAACACGCAAATTCAGTACGACTCCTCCCACTGCCTTCATCCAGCAGCGGATTGGGGCCATGTGTCGTTTTCTTCGATGATCGTACACCCCCTCCCCCCCCCCCCCGCTTAGCGTCACACAAGGCCATAGGATATCTTTTGAATGCCGTTGCAGCGCTCAATTTTCAAATGCAATGGGAAAATAGAATTCCATTTGGCGAACAACTTACAAAAGGACCTTCAGGGATTATTAAATGTTTACGGTTTAAGCTTAAACATAATACTATGTACGTGTGTTTATTGCACGTGTTCCGCCATTACGAGATGTCACTTTAAATGTAATGCTTTGTGAACGGTTTGAAAAGGAATGTTTAAGCGAAGGAAATTACTCGTGCCGTGGAGGATTGTTTTTTTAATTAGTTTATTGAGTAGAGCGGATGTCTTGGACATTTCTACAAGAGCTTTCATTCTCCAGTGCATTTAAAATTGCGGAGAGAAAAAAAAGTACACGGTCAGCAGTAACTTCCTTCACAATCACGTAAAGTATCCAGCCACGGACACAGTTTATAAGCAGCAGCAGCGGCAGCAGCGGCAGCAGCGGCAGCAGTCTGTTCCTTACTTAGGTGGGTGTCGCCAATGTGTGGGTGCCTCCTGCACCCCTGAGATATGGCCCAAAGACACCCCACGAAACACCGCGGATTTTTTGAGGCCACATTTTTGCTCCCAGCGCTCTCAAAACGATCCTCCACGCTCTTGTGCGCAGGCCTGTCTACAAGGTAAAGCCCCTGCCATTGCCACAGTTCCGTGAAAGAGCCTTCAATTGGAGGTTACCGCGGTGGCGGGATGTCAACTCCCTTGCATGGTATGCAGGAGGTCGTGCTTACGATCGCGACCCTGACTCCTTTATATTCGGAGTTTGCATGTTCTCCCGTGGTCGTGTGGGTATTTTTCCAGGGTTCTCCTGCTTTTATTTGGCTGCTATAAATTTCCACGTGAGGATGAGCCACTTCGTTGGGCTATCACTGGTGGCCAGTTCGCTTCTGAAAAAGAGCTGTAGAGCTCAGTGGGCCTTACCTGGTAAAATAAAAATAAATAAATAAACCGGAGTAGTTTTTCGGTTGCTGTTAAAGAGTCCCTTTAAGAGGGCAATTTGGCCGTCCGCACCCACTGTGACCAAACGTCCTGAGAGAGGTGGGGAGTACCCACACTTTACCCCACCACATGCAACCTTGACCCTCCACCGACTGCGTTGCGCCCACCCACTTATCCCGCTGGTTGGGGGGCACGCAGGCGGCAGGGAGAGGGGGCTTCGGTAAAACTCGCGCCCCATCGTTTCAGCTGCCACCGCCGGGAGATCGAATCGAACGGGCGACCTCTGGATCGCAGGCTCGGTGCCGTGTACAATAACCCCTTTGCACAACGGCAGCATCGCCATGAGCCTGCGTAGGTCATAGCGCTGCGGTGGCTCTGCTGAGCCCACAAGTGTTAAATGTATTTATCAGAATCGGAATCTTTATTTGTAGCGGAGGTATCCGATGAGCTATAAAGCTATTTTTTCACAGGTGGCCAGTTAGGCGCGTGTCAGAACATTGCAGCCACAAACAATACAAAAAGACGATAGGAGTGCAAAATATAGAAAATGTAAGCAAGTAACAATACAATTTTTTTACCAGGTAAATCCCACTGAGCTTATTTTTCATTTATGTTATTCAAGAGAGCCAGGCGTACGGAGCGTTTACAGCATTCAGCCTTTGCTCCCACAGGGATGCCAAGTTGGGATGCATTGCTTTAGCATGAAAGTCTTCCACCGCACGATCCGACATTAGCGTCGCCCGGCTCCCGATATTTCCTACGCTGAACGCTATTTGGCAAATACGAGAATGTAATTGTCTTCAGAAATGGGGAGCGTGGGCGGTCGAAATGCAATGTGCTTCGCAGACAATAACGTCGCGTTTTATATCCTCCGCAAAATGCATGGGCGAGTTGAATCTCCAAATGCATGCTCTGGTTTTTGTTTCACTTATAATTATTTCTTGCAGTAGTTTAAAGTTAAGAGTATTTTTGCGTTTTCATGAATTTTCTTTATTCTACCGGTTGCTAAATGTTGTTATTTTGCCTTTGTGTGTACGTGTTGATATCTTTGTCTTGGTCTTAATTAAAAAATCATCCCGGGAGGAAAATACCAGGGCAGAATGCGCGACAGCAAATAGGTATGGGGACCGCTGTCAGTGCTGGGTATCGAATTGAACCCACTGCCGGCCTGCACCGAAGCATGGTCATATAATCCCCCAACAGTGACGTGCCATAGGGAGGCCTTAGTGGATTTATAAAGCCGCCGTGAACTTCATTATTTTAAATGATTTAATGTGTGCAGAGTTGCTGAGTTTTCAGTGGTTATTTTCTCGTAAGTAAGGGTGTTTTTTTTCTCCTGACTATCCAGTTTAACTCCTACATGAACGAATAATAATAATAATAATCATTATCATAAAGGAATCGTCTAGGCAATTATGATGCAGGTTTTGTTGAACTTCTTTCGCACCGAACGTAGCCAACCGTGCAGGTTTCATCCTCAAAAATAAGCCTTGACGCCACGTGATGCTTTGTAGGTAGCAGGAGGCTGTGTAGGGGGAGGGAGGATTGTGCAGGCATTGGCGACCGCGGGGCGCGGGAAGGCCTAGGATGAGCCAGCAGATGGTGGGAGACCGTCGGGCCAGATTGTGGAGGTCGCGTGCCTCCTTGTGCCACAGTAGCAGCGTTGATGAGGAGGTGTGGGTGGTGCCATCACCGGCTTTGTTGAGGACGTGTCGGTGATGCCATCACGGCTGTGGTGAGGAGGTGTGGGTGGTGCCATCACCGGCTGTGGTGAGGACGTGTCGGTGATGCCATCACCGGCTTTGGTGAGGTGTGGGTGGTGCCATCACCGCTGTGGTGAGGCGGTGTGGGTGATGCCATCACCGGCTGTGGTGAGGAGGTGTGGGTGATGCCATCACCGGCTGTGGTGAGGAGGTGTGGGTGATGCCATCACCGGCTGTGGTGAGGACGTGTCGGTGATGCCATCACCGGCTGTGGTGAGGAGGTGTGGGTGATGCCATCACCGGCTGTGGTGAGGAGGTGTGGGTGGTGCCATCACCGGCTGTGGTGAGGAGGTGTGGGTGGTGCCATCACCGGCTGTGGTGAGGAGGTGTGGGTGGTGCCATCACCGGCTGTGGTGAGGAGGTGTGGGTGATGCCATCACCGGCTTTGGTGAGGAGGTGTGGGTGGTGCCATCACCGGCTGTGGTGAGGAGGTGTGGGTGGTGCCATCACGGCTGTGGTGAGGAGGTGTGGTGATGCCATCACTGGCTTTGTTGAGGTGTGGGTGGTGCCATCACCGGCTGTGGTGAGGACGTGTCGGTGATGCCATCACCGGCTTTGGTGAGGAGGTGTGGGTGATGCCATCACCGGCTTTGGTGAGGAGGTGTGGGTGGTGCCATCACCGGCTGTGGTGAGGACGTGTCGGTGATGCCATCACCGGCTGTGGTGAGGAGGTGTGGGTGGTGCCATCACCGGCTTTGTTGAGGTGTGGGTGGTGCCATCACCGGCTGTGGTGAGGAGGTTGTGGGTCGTGCCATCACTGGTGGTGGCCACAAAGACGTCTCGATCTTGAAGTTGTTTTCAACATTTCCTCAACTCGTATGTTGACGTTTTACCCCCAACGCACAACATCACTCAGGGTGGCCGTACTGACAAATAAAGAAAAAAACGTCACTATTGTGCCACCCTTCCCATGAGAATGTTACCTGATGAAATGCAATCCTAATTGCTGTAATTATGACAGCAGACAGCCTGATCCTAAATTACGTTTAAAGCAGCATATATCCTTGAAAGCACGGTATTATATTTTCTGAAATGGAAATTTTGAAATTGTTCCAACTTGGGGTCATTGTCGCTCAGTCGCGATTTAATGAAGGCTTTCGCCGTGCAATTAAATTACATTTAGCGAGAGTAATCATTTCCAACTTTTTTACTTTCGCTTTGCAATTGCCAAATTGGAACCCTAATTGATGCGCCTGTGTTTATCAAATAGCTCTTGTAAAATAATTTATTTAAATTGTTCCACCAGCGCAAGTGCCGGAACTGTGTATCATGCTTGAGTGAATCAAATGAAAGAACAAGCCAGTCTTTGCGCGTGACGAAAAAACCCACGCGTTCAAAGCGTCTCGCTCCTCAACCTTGTAATGGGCCAGCATTTGCATGTTGGTTGCCATGCGATGTTGCGGCACCTCGGTGACGAGATGTTAACTCCCTCGCCTGATATTTCCAGGAGGTCGTGGGTTCGATCCAGACACTAATGCCTGTTGTATATTTGAAGCTTGCATGTTCTCTCTCCCTGCAGTCACATGGAATTTTTTCCGGGTGCTCCGGTTTTTCCCTCCACATTTAGAATCAGCATGCGTTTCGAGCATTTGGCTGCTATACATTTTCACGTGATAAGCCTCTTCGTTGAACTATCATTTGTGGCCAGGTCGCCATGTCCGAGTGCGTTTGTAAACACCACAAAGTCAGTGTACTTGCTGAATTGACGTTTAAAGTACAGGACTGTGAGCAAAGAATATGCACCTTCAACACGACGACAAAATAATAGGGTTCATCCTTTCAGGCAATAACACAGGAGGTGTTCAGATACTCAAACACCACGCAGGCTTTCACCACACATGCTTTTGTGGTAAGACATCCAAACAAACATGCTTCGAAAAAAAAGTATGCATTGTTCTTGAAACTGTTTGGCCTGCACCAGAGACCACTTCCCTCGTGGCCTTGTCTCACCGCCGGTGGTCGGCCAGAGAACGGCGAAAGGCGACCAGCACAAAAGCAAAGCAAATATGAACGCATAAATTGCTTTGCTTGAGCAGTTCATGCCAATAGATTGGCATTAACATCATGGGACCTGTCTTGCCAGTATCAAAATATAAAAATTGGTTTCACCCTTCCTAGCAATAAAACAGGTGTTAACATGTTTAAACACCAAAAAGAAACCTTTTGCAAGGATGCATGTCTGCATTAACCACACATACTTATAGTGAACATGCAAACAAAAACATGCTCCGGTGTTTTCACATCTTAACACCTGTTTTATTGCCAGAAAGGGTAAATCCAATTCTTAGGTTGGCATTAATCGTTCATTCTGAATAGGACAACCCACAGAAATACTTAATAACATGATAGCTTATATACAGAACATACTTTATCGCAAATTATAAGAAGGTCATTCAACGTTACGGTTATATAAAGCTGTACCTTTATTTCCAAGTTAGATTTTTTTTTAAGGAGATACATCGCCATCAAACAAGGAAAATGTGAAACGGATTTTTAAATCGGTTTGTTCTCCTGGCGTGGCAGTTGAAATTATGCCAAGTTTATTCCCCCCACCCCCCCTGATCTCTATTCACCCAGCAGTAAGAACCTTTTTTTGCCAGTATCAAAGTATGAAAAAATAAAAATAGGTTTAAACCTTTTCTGGCAATTAAACAGGAGGTGTTATGATGTTCGAACACCAAATAGAAACATTTTTCAAGCCAAAAGGCGTTCCCTGGTCTGACACTGGTGAGACTGGGCCCTAAAGAAGGCTGTCTGATGTAGACAAATCCGTTTCAAAGACAATGCATATAGAATTATCAAAGCTTGTTTTGTTTGCATGTTCACCACAAGTACGCGTGGTTAACGCAGATTTGGCCGATCAAGCAGGTCACAACATGCGGTGGGTTAAAGTGTGGGTAGTCATCCCACTTCATTGTGTACAAGAGATGGTGAAATACACTCTTGGGGCGTGGCGGTGGTGGGGAGGGATCTCTAGAGAGCTCCCCCACTCGTGGTCGCCCTTCTGCCAGCGGTGACAATAGCAAGAAATTGCACGGCTGCACCTTTATCTTTGTTGTTGTTGTACCTTTTTACATAATACTGCGTTTACGATAATTTCGAGAATTTGCCCTGGACTTCGTCTTATTACTAATTGATGCCAAGGAAAGCATTACAAAAATGTATCCTGGTATGTAATCGGTCCAACCCTACAAAGCTAGCCACGGCTAATATCAGTCGCGAGCAATCTTTGAACCAGTCCTGAACCAACCCCCCCCCACCCTTCCTGCTCATTCAACCCAAACGGACCAGAATGAGGAAGTATGGTCAAACAGGCCCCCCTTGACCGACAACAGCGTGGGGGGGGGGGTCCTTCGTCCAGTGGTGGATTGACGACAGTAGGTCCTGAACGTTTGTCACCTGACCTCGCAGCCACGACTCCCGGCGGCAACGTCGTGTCAATTTACCCATCGCCGCCCACCATTGGATGGAACTCGTAGCAGGCAGGGCCTCGCTCTGCAGTTGAGACGACCCAAAAGAGAGCGACAACTGCTTCCAGCTTGAAGTTCTGCTGGCCGCTCACTCAACGGACTGGATTTCCAAGCTATCTTGTTTGTGTTTCTTTTTGTTGTTGTTGTTGTTAACGGGTTTTACTCTTGCGTGGCATGTGCCGTTGCGTCGTTGTTTTGCAGTCGGCCTGAGTCGGGAGAGCTGGGGCGCTCGGGACCGCCGGTCTGGGGCCGAGAGTGGCAATGCGCCACCTCCCTTCGCGGTGGTGACCACGGCTTCTCAAGGTCGGTCTCTCACCCAACCGTTACAATTTGAGCGTCGAAAACTGCCCCGCTTTTATTTTCACGTTTTTTTCTTTCACACGCGCGCCACTACCCCCCCCTCCTCCTCGCATCCGGCCCCGAACATAGAGAAGGTTTGTTTCTCTTTCTCCCTGACGCTCGGGAGAAGTCCTCGTGCAAGTTGTCAAAAAATGTTAGCGGTGGAGTCCATCGATGAGTCGATGCTTACGTTCGCGATACGTCTTCTCGAACCGTGTGCGACCCTGACACCTGCTGTATATTGATCATCGAGTGGATTTTTCTCCGGGTCCTCCGGTTTTTCCCTCCACATTTAGGAACGTGTCGTTTAAGAGTATTTGGCTGCTGTAAATGTCCACGTGATGATAAGCCACTTCGTTGAGCTATGGTTTTGTGGCCAGTCACTTCTGAAAAAGCTGTGTAGCTCGGTGGGCCTTACCTGGTCAAATAAAATATATTTTAATTCGTGGTTTAGTTTAGAATCGCGTAACCCCCCACAGCCCCTCGAGGCAGCGCAATGCACACGACGTAAAAGAATCGTGATTTAAAAAAAAAATCTAATTTGACCCTGCATTTTAATGGTTCATCAAATGTCCACAGACCCAGTGAGAAATGGCCTCTAAGTAGCTAATTTAGAAGACTTGTTAATTCACTGTTAGACTTAATTATGATTAAGCTCGTGTCTCCGATTTACCGCGGTTGGCTACGTACTGTGCGAAAAAAAATGTCCACATGCATACGATGCAGTGGAGCCACAACATGCTTTGTTGTAATCATTGAAATTGGTGAACTCCATGCAATGTCATGAACAAAAAACAAATCTTCCTCGAATGTCAAAGGTCAGCGAATTTCATTTTTTAAGGGATGTAAAATAGACTTGACTCAAAGGTCAATGGTTGGTTCCAACATGGGAGAGTCTTGCTCACCTTTGCACTGTTCAGCCAAGAGGTACGCTTAACAAAACAAAAACTCATCACATGCGTCAGTAAGCAATTTATGCGTAGTACAATCATCGAGAGTCACGGTCGTTGCGCTGCTGGATGAAGACCTCCCTCTAAGTCCTGCGATGTCACGATCCAATCCCGTTTCCTCTGCGCGACGTCATCTCGTTGCTCCCATCTCGGAGCGACCACCGCGGAGTTGGAGGTTTCCATAACAGTAACTGAGCATTTATAATTCTATTAATATTGTCCCTCGGTGTAACACTGAAGATTGTTTTGCTTTGATGTGGCAAGTTTGCTTTTCATTGCATCTTGCCGTTCACTGTAAAATTGCTCAAACATTAGGCGCAAATGAGGCGTTTATTTAAGAGGTTTAGTTATATTTCATGATTGTTGATGATTATCCACGGTTATTTCACCCACACATGAAATGGGGGCCCGTTGTTGGAGCAAACATTCGCGGACCTGTTTTGCTCAAAGTTGACGCTTGTAAGCAATGCCCCGGTGGACTCTTCGAGATCTGCGTTTGACTCCCAGCCGCGGCTAACATCAGTGACGTCTGAATGAGTCTCCGTGTACTCCCCCCCCCTCCGTCGCCTTCATCAGCCCGCACTGACTGGCATGATGAAGTATGGTCATACAAGCCCCATGACCGGTAACATCTTTGGGAGGAGGCCTTCATCCAACAGCGGATTGACAAAGCGCTGTAAATTGCATTTTATTACCTGCACAAAATGTACAGAATGATAATATAACATGGGGTATTTTTTTTCCATTCAATTTTCTCAAGGTTGTTTTGTGACGAAAAAAATCCATTTCCCTGCGTGTCCGTGAGCTTTTCATGATAATTCACAACCTCTTGAAAACTTTTAATGGCTTCATTCAAGTGAAAATGCTAAAGTTGAGCTGAAAAATACCACATTTAGCGTCTTCAAATTGACATCTCAATACTTAGTTGTTTCCTCAATGGGACTGAGCTTCCTTCCCCCTCCGCCACCCCCCCTCCCAATGTTATTAAGAGTTCTTTTGACTGTCAGATGGATGTGGTGAACATTGGCGAATGTATTTGATGGAGTAAAAAAAGAAAATTCAAGGCAATTCCTTACGCACACTGCTGAGCCTTTGGGTAAAAAAAGAGGGGGCAGCCAAGCGAGGAGGCTGTACCCAGGCCTTGTCTCCCACCGCGCTTTAGCATTCTCAACAGAGTTGCCTCCGTCTGGAGTAGAATTTGTAAAGAAAGTTTGGGTAACAAGGGGGTAGGCTTGATGTGAGTGGGGGTTGCGTGTCGAGAGTGGAGGAGGGCAAGTTTCAGCGCGACGGGCACTTGTGGTGTGGCATCCACGGGGCTGCGACTAAGAGGGAGATGCAGCCGCATGGGTGGTGGTGGCGACGATCATGATGATGGTGATGGAACTCAGAGCGGACGTTGAAGGTTGAGTATCGGCCGTGAAATTGCTCTAGCCAGGAGGGGGGGGGGGGGGTGATGGTCGCGTACGTGGTGCCAGAAGCGGTATTTGTGGTTTAAATGTAAAGGTTGATCCGACCTTTCTAGCCAATAAAAGTTAAATGGAGCAAGTTTCCTACACCCGATGTGTTCTTCACAATGCCGTGCAATACGAGTTTTTTGGAGAGGACAACCACTCTCGGCTTTACACGAAGGTCGTACTCATTTTGTTGGCCATAGAGAGAGACGGGCTGAGTTGGCACCCGGCTGGGATTTGAACTTGCAACTTTCCAATTGCAGGTTTCCAAGTGCCCTAACCATCACCGGGCTGGAGTTAAAATGATCTCGCGTGCATGTAAATATTATCCATTTATTAGAAATTAAAGTCAACCTGGAATATTACGCCGTTATTTACAGCGTAAAAACCTTTTAATGCAATGTAAATCAAATGTTTCTCGACAAACCCTACATACCACATAAGCGGGAGCGGTAACCTCCACCGCTTGTCACGACGTGCGCACACATTTATATGGGAGGCCTTGTTTTTAAAAGGCCTTTACAAAAATGCTAGAACTAATGCGTGCGCAATCTCACACTTGATGGTGCTTTTTTGTTGTTGCTCCATCGCATCCTCGGCATCAAAGTCAATATGCTACAGTCGAGATTTTCATAACTCCGATCCTCACAACTGCTCGCATTCTGGATTTCCCTCTACAGTTGTCCACGATAAAACACACACATTCCCCCCCCCCCCCCCGTGTCACCCTTACTTTGCTCTCGGCGTCGCGCCATGAGACGGAGAATCCACTGGGATCTCTCACAGAGCGGTGCTGCCCTCTGTGATTGAAAAATGGCCTACGGAAGCGGACATCACGGAACTACTTCTTGAGATCGCTTCAATTGACCTCCGTTCCACACAATTAGGGGGGCAGCGCTCTCCCCCCTGCCCAGTCTGCCACTGAGAGTAATGTTTGTCGCTTGACAGCCAAATTGTTTTTTTAAATCTTCAGCTGGTCTCTAGTATCAAAAGACTCTAAGCGTTCGTCAGTAACGCTGCCTCAAAATGGAAATAGACGTGAATGTGTTGAGCTGTTTGTTTGTGTTTGCACCGCTGCCAGCACGATCAACTACATAGCTCGTCTGTCGCGTGATCAGTTCACAAAGTTAGGGGGCATCAATGTGTGATGTTCCATTGGTGTGACTTCCACCCCTCCCCCCTCTCTTTCTGATGTCATGATACAACTTCAATATGGCCTGTAACTCTGCCCGCACTCGTGTGCATACCGCACTTTATTGGTGGCACTTTACAGTTCAGTCTCTCGCAGCCACCTCATCGGCCATCGCTTTCAAACCTGCTAACTCGTCGTGGCTATTTAACGCCGTAATGATCCTTCAGAATCTTTCAGAATCCGAATCTTTATTGCGACTGGAGGAATCCCATGGGCTGTGAAGTTATTTTTTGTTACCGATGTTCCGTACGGGCGAGTCAGCACTAGCGTCTTGTCCTCCTCGTCCTTGTCTCCGTCTCCCCCTCGGAGAGCACCACGTCCAACCCTGATTGCCCAGAAACCGTTTAAAATAACAACGGTGCATGTGTAACCTTGATGGAGATGAATCAGTTTTCATTGCTGAATTTCCAGCCAAGTAATTTTGTGTCGGTCGCCACTTATTGATTGCGGTGTATGGGCGTTGCCATCGGCGACGTGGTAACGAAGGTTTAGCCAATTTGACCTCCTTGCAGCCAATCACGAGGTGGAGCGATAATAGATGAAGGGACGGACAAATTGTTGGCCGTATAAATGTATAAGATAACTGTTGTTGTTGTCTCGATGGTGGCCGTTTCTTTCCGGCAAAAATGAAGTATAACCCGTGAGGCTTGCATCGTTGTTTTTAGATTTAACCAAGTTGCGGTTTTGTAAGCATCGAGTTGAAATTCGATGAACATTTTGAGAAGGGGAAAACCAGAGATGGAGAGAGAGGCGGTGGTCGGGGTGGGTGGGTGGGGAGAGGGATTGTGCAGCTTCTGTGGACATGAACTACTGACTCCAGGGGTCATACCTGTAACGTTTGGAATTCGGCTTCGAAAACCACGAGGATTGCAGAAAAAAAATCCTGAAAATCACCGGCCCAACAGATTCGCTTTGAAGCAAAAATCCACTTCCATTTTTGTCAAAGTTCAACAATTAAATATGATGTTTTCTTTGAAAAAAAAATCTCCCGCCAGTTTTTTTCTTCTTCTTAAGAATTCTATAATGATGTTTGCCTTGGGGCTTTGGTCCCTGACTGCGAAAATCTCTCGGTTTTGAGTGGAATCTCGGAACACATTTTCCCCGTCCACAGTTGGTTTAATTTTAGGATTTATTGTCCCGTGCCAAGCTATGTGAAATTCTACGGCAAAGGCGGCCACGTGAAGTGTTTAACAGTTGGCAATAAAAAAACGCAATCAAACCTTGAGGAATTTGAAGGATTTTAGAGTAAACGTGTATGGGAATCTCATAAAAGACAATAAGTACTATTTTTTGTGCACTCCGGGAGGATTCCTGTGCACTTATACGTACGTATAATCGCGTTAGCGTGTGTTTTGCGAGCAGTGAGCTGCTGCTGCTCTCAATAGGTCCTCGCAAACAAAGTTTGCTGTGACAGCCTGCACAGCTGCTGTTTGTTTCGCGTGTGTAAATATACAACCCCTTCATCACTCCGCTGCTGGATGAGGGCCTCGGCACGCAAATGCAGTCAGTGAAGGTTCCATTTTGGCCCGTACCAGCTGGTCAAGGTGCGGAGGGTACAGAGCAGAGGTCGCAACCGGGTACCCGATACCCGTACCCTACCCGATACCCGGCTACCCGTACCCGGCCGGGTACGGGTACGGGTAGCCGTTTGCGACCCTGGTGCGGCCGGGTACGGGTACGGGTAGGCCGTGAGTCACTGGTGAGTCATTATTTGTCACTCATTTCGGGTAGGGTACGGGTACGGGTAGGGAACGGGTACCTATTTGCGACCCTGGTGCGGCCGGGTACGGGTAAGGAATCAACACCCGTTTGCGACCTCTGGTACAGAGGACAATGATTTTTGCCGCTTTGGCCTCCCAACTGCCAACAACGCCTATTGCTGAACTTCTTTTCTGTGCTTGGTGGTGGTTTGCCCATCAAGCATCCAGGCTCTCAACCCACCTGTTTAGCATCCAAGGTTCTGCTGGGATCGGGCGCGTTCCGGGATGGTTGGGTCATAGGCCGTGTATATTTAGATATGTAAATTATCCAATCCATCATTTTTAGGAACTATATAAAAACATAAATTTATCATGATTTCCTGCACCAACAAATCTTTGTATTATGCGAACAATTAAAATTTTGGGGAATTTAAACACGTTGCTACTACGGTCGACAAAATAACAATAAACACATAAATGCAAAAAAATCGCAGTAAAAAAAAAGTAACGTTTTAAATTCTATTACATTATCTTCCCTGGCTTCAAATATTTGTCACGGTGTTTGCAAATTACACAGGCACAGTGAGGAGTGTGCTGGCCACCTGTCATAACACATGGGGGCTTAGTTTTACTTTGTGACGACTGCCGCCCCTCTCCCTAGAACTCAAGGAATTTTGCAGCTAAATCGCCTTCAAATAAATAACAAAGTGGTATTCAAATGACGAAAAAAAGTCACCCGTGTTAGCCTCGCCGACTGTTGGGGCATGTGGTGCTATTAGCGAGCACACGTTAAGTTGGAAACACGGCACCGATTGAGGGTGTTAGAACCAGAGCCGTGCATTCATTGCCTGCTTGTTTTTGTCTTCAAAATACTGATATTTGACCACACTGTTTCAGGTACTCATTTCAGGTCGAGTTGATCTGGGTCAGTCCCAGATCAGGCTTGTTTTAAAATTCATTTTCATTTGGGCTCATTGCTATGGTATTGTCCTGCGGTGCCCAATCAAAATTGCAATCATGTAGGCACACACATGCACGCGTGAATATGCTCACACACGTTCGCACGACAATGAACCCACCCATGCGACACAGATCCCCAATGTCGTCTACAAACTCTTGGGATCAAACCTATGAAGGTCGGTATGGCGCAGAAGGGGGGTGGTGTGGACAACATGGTGATGGTGACATACTCCAACAGGTACTCGTTTAAGGCTGAGTCCACCTAGGTGAGGCTCAGGATCACTTCATATATCACTCTCTACTGATGATAGCATTGGCCGGGAATTAACCCAGGGAGTTGGTTTTCGTAGTGTAGTGCGCTAACCGTTTACTCCACCGCTCTCCACAAAGTGCGCTAAACCCACGCAGATCAACAACGACGACTGCCATTGTAAGGCCCACTGGGCTATACAGATATTTTTCAGAAGCAACGTGGCCACAAATGATAGTTCAACAAAGTGGCTTATCACGTGGAAATGTTTCGCAGCCAAATACTCGAAACGACACATGTTCCTAAATGTGGAGGGAAAAACCGGAGTACCCGGAGAAAATCCACACGACCACGGGGAGAACACGCAAACTGCAAATATACAGGCGTCAGATCGGGATCGAGCCCACGCGCTCCGGTATTCCTGGCGAGGTAGTTAACATCTTGCCACTTTGACTAGATGATGGTGCACGCGTTCCAGGCTAGGTGTACTTTGAAATCATTGTGACGTGTCGAAGGCTCGCTGGCAGGTCACGGGACAGATCCACATGTTATGGGTGTGACTGACTCGCCCATGCACACTCGCACGTGCGCGCGCACACACAGAATCGCATACACCCACGCACACGTGCAAGCATACACGTGCACAAACAGCAATCCGAAGCTCATGAAGTCCCGAATTTATGCAGGGATCACATGGACAATAGCGATAGCTGCAGTGGATGGTGCAAAGGGAGTGATGGACTGTAAAAGTTTAGAGCACATGCATTCGCAGGCTCATAAGCAATGATGGCAAGAACATTGGCCTTTGCATCAACACTGGACCTACAGCAACCAGTGGAGGGAGAACAGCCGACGTTCCTGATCGTTTTGTTGTTGTTGAAGGAAGGGACAATCGAAACACAGCGTGCTTCGCTTTGCCGAGAAAACCTTCGGCTACGTGTCATGGACCACCCCGTGGCATTTCGGGCATCCCTCAAGCGCAGAGTGAGAGCGACTGCGCGGATATACATCGCGATGTACAGTGCAATGCAAAAATTTTACAAGGACAAGTTACAGCCCTCTGTCTTTCTACTGCCTGATGAAGGCCCCCCCCCCACTCCGTGTCGGTCATGGGAGTGTTGGAACGTGCTATCATCGTGCTTCACATGCTGGGAGCGAAACGTCGGACAATGTGCCGCGGACAACACGCGGAGATTTTACAAAGCCAATCCAAGTCGTTTAATTTTCACGTGCTGACAGGGAAGGTTTTCCACCAATTTCAGCGAACGAATCGGTGGGAAGTATCAGCAAATCTTGACGTCGGCGGTAAGTTACCACCAACACGTTAATTGAGTTCACGGTGCCCTAATACGCTCGGTCATCCCACGTTGACGGAGCACCTTGAGTGCTGGTGGCGGTGGCGCTCTGTGCATCATTTCCAGGCAGTCTTTCTTTCTCCACCCCGCCCCACTCCCCGCCCTTCCTTCCCTCCCCGCCCTCTCAAAATCCATCAACCCTGCGTGGCTTCCAGTGAAGCATTCATTTTCAGGCGACCGCAAGGGCTTGGTGGCAGATGGGGCTAGCAGCTGCAGAACATGCCCATGGCTCCCTGTCAGGCCATGAAGGGCAAAAGTGCATTTTCTCTGAAGGAAGACGTTTTTATGCAACCCCTGATTGCGGCGCGACCGTGGCCCCCGGTGCCCCAGTGGAAGTTTGAGCTGCTCGCGATCGCAAGGGCTGAGGGTTCAAATCCTGGTTGGCAGTTGGCTCATCATCCCATCATCGGTCATCATCCTTCCAGGGTTCAACGGCTGTTGCGTCCTGTGGGTACGATCAGAATCGCCGGGATATTTATCTGCACTGGAGGAATCCGATGAGCTCTGTGAAGCAATTTTTTTCACAGATGTCCAGTAGGGGCACGGGGTCAGAACAATATCAGAACAAACAATACAAAAACACGACAGGAGTGCGAAGTTTAGGAAAGGAAAGCAAATCGCCTGAAATTTTTTACAAATAAAACGAAACTATTTTTTTAATCTTACCAGGAAAAGCCTACTGAGCTATTAGCTTATTTTTCGGAAGCGACCTTGCCACAGATAATAGCTCAACGAAGCGGCTCATCATGTGGAAATGTATAGCAGCCAAATAATAATAAAAAATCTGAACACATGTTACTAAATGTGCAAGGAAAAACCGGAGAAAAAAATTCCCCCTCTCCAGCCATAGGAATGTGGAATAACCACCGTGCATAAAACAATGTTCGCTAGTAACAAACGATCCACCGAAAGGAAACTCTTTTTGAAAACGTGCTTTCAAAGTTTTTTACACCCATAAATCGTTGTTTTCATGTTTTCCACGGCGTGTGACAAAGGGCACCGCGGGTCCCACGTACCTGTGAGGACCTGTGCATAATGCACCCGCCGGCACTGGTGGGCAAGTTTGCGTGCGCGAGCAACTCGACGCGTTGTGTGCGTGGGATCGTTTGAACGTCCGCAACCCCGCATTGTGAGACGTTGCGTGCCGCAAGCTTCTCCACACAAAGCTCCCGTGACCTGCGAGGCGCGGTCTTTAATGCCACAAGTCACAGACGTCTGCAGTTTTTTTTATTCCTGAAAGGCTCTTTTTTTTTAGGTGGTAGCATTCAACCTTCACTACCTCACCACCCACCCCCCACCTCCCCCAATTCTCCACCAACTCGACACCAATACCCAAGCCGGCAATCCCCCCCACCCTCAACCCGTTCGCCTCTTAACGTCTTAGCAGAAACTGTTTTCATGACAGAAATGTCTCAAAATCTATCGCGGTCGAAAGAAGAAGAAAACAAAAAATCCGTGCTCTTCTGTGGTGCTCGCCTCACAATGGCCATTGTGAGGAGCGGGCATTGTTCCGGGTCAGAGGGCACATACTTGCAGCCAGGGGGGGGGCGCCCAGTGTCCTTTTAACGGCCGCGACTTTCTTGCCGAGTGTGTTCTAAGAGGCTGAATTCACATGCCAGGGCCGGCTGGCGGCTGGTAGCACTCGAGGCGTTTTGCAGACACGCGCGCGTGCGCCCTCGTGACGCAACGATTGAACGGTCGCTTTTCTGCTCCTTTTGTGCAGCTTTCTTTTTGTTTCAACACGTTCGTCGATATGACTTCCCCTCAAAGAAAACACGTAATAGGTGAGGTTTCGGCCAATGGGCCTCGCTTCATAGCTCGTGACTATAAAGTATAAAATAAAAAAAAAATAGAAACAATGTTTATTTTACCAGGTAAGGCTCTTTCTCACAAACGAACCGGTCACAAGTGATAGCTCAACGAAGTGGCTTGTCACAAGTGATAGCTCAACGAAGTGGCTTATCACGTGGAAATTTATGGCAGCCAAATACGCTTCAACGCACGTTTCTAAATATTTGTGAAAAAACCGGAGGACCCAGAGAAAAATCCACGCGACCATGGGGAGATAACATGCAAACTCCACACATTCAGGAGTCAGGGTCAGGATCGAACCCACGACCTTCTGCGTGTGCTCTTTTTTTCTCCCCTCTGCCTGATTTGTTTTAATTCCAAATGATGAATCGTATGCTTGCGTCGTTCACACAAAATGCATCTCAATCGCTGCGGAACCAACGGACAACGCGGGAAGGTTGCGAGGCTGTGAACCGCCGCTGCTGACGATTGCTCTGCAGTTCTCTTGCATATTAAAGATGCTTTCAGCCAATTAGCGATGAGTGTTTATTATGGACATGGGAAGAAACCGGAACAACCGGAGAAAACCCCACACATGTCAGGGGCAACACCCTATCCCCATACAGAAGGCACAGATGGATACCAGTGCACACTTTGCTCTACCGCATTCTGAATGGCGAGCTAGGGTTATGTGGCACCTTGGTGGCCACGGGAAGCGAGTCTCGCAACGTTTTGCCCTTTGTCTGATCCACCATCCCTCGCTGCCTTCGCGATGCTGGCTTGCAGGCGCCCCACGCGCACAGCCACCGCGCCCAGCTCGGTATATGAAACCTCCAAACACCAGATGGAAGTTATTTCTTTCCAATTTGGTCGACAGGCTGAAAAATATGTGGGGAATTTAATTGAATATTTAAAAAATCATGACGTCTGTGACACTCGGGAATTTGATAGAATGCACATGATGACGTCCGTAGGCTTGAAACGTGTTTGTCATTCCATTAAGGGCTGGCTATTGTATCACCCACTCGCAATACTTATTTCGTCAAAAGCTCATAAATGTGAATACAAAATGCATAATACATGGCCTAATGAGATGGGTTGCTCGCCATTAAATACACACACAAATACCACAGATGATTTTTTATCACATTTTATAACCCATTACTCATTGCGATGAGAGCCTTAGCAAGTGCATTGCGGTATAAACCTGGCTACTTGAGTTTGATTGCCCTTCGTGGCTAACGTAAGTGTTGAATGACATCTGGTCCATCCCTCACCAACACGGACTGATCATCGTGGTGAAGTAACTGACACGGAATGGTGAGGCGTTAATCCAGCAGTGCATTGACAAATGGCCATACATAATTAATTTGTCGTTGTGTTGTCGCACATTGAATAACCGTTCAATATATTTATGGATTAGGGTTGTTGTCGATTGTTATACGCTTTGATTTAAAGTTCCTGAACTGCTGTATTTTGGGTATTGAATCTTCTTTCTTTGTCTTTTCTGTTCAGATTGTTTAGACTTGTAACCATTGCTGGTTCGTTGTATAACAGTCACTCCAATTATTTCCATGATTCATGCCAACGGATTCACTGCCATTCATTCTGTATCCTTGGGACTGTACCTCCCACAATATTTATCGAATTCGCCGGTCTCAGACATCCTGGAGTAAAAAAAATTGCTTTTGCATGTGATTTGAGGTTATGAATTTCATGTGAAGATGGGGTAGAAACAACTTGGAGGTTGGGAACGCAACGTGAGGGGGAAAATGCCATCACCTCGGATGGTTTTTTTGATGGATGGGACACGGGTGCCACGGTGGTGAGATGTTAACTACCTCGCCTGGTATACAGGAGGTCGTGGGTTCGATCCCGACCCTGACACCTGCTGGATATTTTGAATTTGCTTGTTCTCCCCGTGGTCGTGCGGAATTTTCTCCAGGTCCAAATGCTTTGGGAACATTTGGATGCTATAGATTCCGATCCCCCATTCGGGATGACAGCCCGTCACTATTTGCGGTATAGTTTATTTCCCGGAAGTTGAGCTTCTTCTATGGCAGGATGTTAGTGGCGCGTAAGGCCTAGCAGTACGAATAAATTGCTAACCCGGGTTTTAGTCCTGTATTTTAATTTTGGGGGGATTATATGGCTGCGCATGGGCCGATTACCATTTTAGAGCACCTTACATAATCTGGCTAGTTGAGGCCCAAGACTAGGCAAGCACTCGGCTACTCCCTATATTCTCTGACCTATCGCGACGTAGTGCTCGAAGGGATTGTGGTGGGACGCGTGCTCCCTTCCGGGGGTGAAAGATACGGCACGAATCCCTTCTTCTGAAAAAGGCCTGTACTTCGACAGAGACGGCCGTCCGAACTCCGGACCCCCTCTTTATACTTTATCATATTTTACAGATCCGTTTTACATGCATATACTCATCCTAAGACCTTGCCGTACATGGTTCAGGTGGGTCAGACGCAAAGTGGATCATCCTCGCGTCAGCATAACTTCCACAAAAGAATGTATAGCCCGCCAGGTCCGGTTATGATCCCGAGAATATTAGTACCCCACTGGTTAACGTGCTGTGTTATATCAGAAGTGCTGGGTCGCGCAGTGAGATAGTGCACCGTTCCACTCGAGAGAACGACGCGTTCATATGGGCATTTTTCCAAAGGTCGCCAGAGAATTTATGGCGTTCCTAAGAGTGTATCGAATTACTTTGATCCCATCCGATGTAATAAGGCAGACCTAGCCTTCACCGGTGTAGAACTGAGTGCACTAAGAGTCGAGGTTTCAAGGGTGGTGTTCGCTGAGGAGAATTGTTCCTGCTACAGACTATTGCATTTCACACTGGTTTGAATAGGTTACTGGCCCATCATGTGGCACGACAGCGATTTAATATTAGAGGAAGCAGCTTTCCCGCTTATCATCACCGCGGGGCAACTGACATGTTCGCTGGGTGTATAAGTGGACTCCGTGGCGCAAGAATTAGTGTCATCAAGGTACTCGGTTTTGCTTAACTGTGTTCGCACGATCGACGGGAATTTGCGTTGTACCGAATTACCTTGGGAGACCCTACGAAACCGTCCCTCCCTCCACTCCAACAAGTGCTAATCAGGGTTATGTCGTTACACCGGACCGCCCGTATAGGAGTGATACTTGGTACCACTATCTCTCCCTGTACTTTTTGCCTTTGGCGTTTTGCCTTAATTCTGTAACTCTTCTTTGAGGAAGACCGGATAAATCGTCTGGAGGGATCGGACAGCACTAGCCTCCCAGATCGCGTGTAATGACGGAACACAACTGAGGCGGTGGGCAACCTCAGTGGTGTTGGCTCTACATGCCATACTTTACTCAATTGCTCCGCCTGTATTCTGAAACTGTCTCTTTCAGTACAGGTAGGAGTTTGGTCAAGGAAACTAGTAGTAACTGATCCACTATAACCGGGCCATTATAAAAGACAGCTAGTAGCCAGTATCGGAGTGTCTAAGGTATAGCGGAGAACATTGCTAACTAGATGGCAATGCCCCTCAACATCAGAACATCTGTTGAGATTTGCGGAGATGTCGGTGTTTTTCCGCTTTGGCTCACACGATTGTTGAAGTCTGTTACAACAGGAGTGTCGATGCCCTGGGCTGCCGCCCTATCATCCTCTTACGGTCATGCACCTGAGGATATAACATAATACGAGGGGTCCTCATGCCCACCAAAAGTTGCTTTCATGCGGGACCCACACTATGTACGCCATCTCCCCCGGCCCCTGGCCCTATGACGGAACTTTAAATGCTCGACAGCAACCTCGTAGATGAATCTGGGCTATATTTGGCTATTTACCAATGGACACTGACGACGAGCCACACGGGCACCTTCACATTTACTATGGTGTCCATGGTGTGAATTGAGACAGTTTGGTCTTAGGGGGTTCGTTCCCTTTTAGATATCTTTCTGGCTGGAGGCGCCGGAGAACCTGGGATGGCCGAATCGACATCCACGCACGCTAGTACGCTTACGCGATACGCGGACGGATTTCGGAACAAAGCCCTCAGTGCAGTACCCAGGATTCAAACCGTACCAGATGGAGTGATTCGGTTTCTGCGGAAGACTCCTGGTGTGGAGTGCCCGTGGAAGGTCGTTAAGGGATTGAACGCGTGGAAAGTGAGCAGTATCCAGGAGGCCACTCCACAGTTTACCACTTATAATAAAGCTCGTGATACTCTTTGGATGTATTTTGTGCAAGGGCTGATTGCTCGCTGGTTTATATTCGTATGACGATCTTGAGAACAAACTTTATGTAAAACTAATCGATTTCGGACCTTTCTAAGAGAGCTCATGATCCGACGGTATCATAGAGCCCAGCGAAAGGTAATCACAATAACGTGTACTCGCAACCCTACTGCAGCTACGTTCGTCAATACTACGATGAAATGCACGGACGCGAGAGAGCACATTGTATCGAGACCTCTCTGTGTGCGTCTAACTTATGCGAGCTTTCATATTGGCCAACGCTCTCTCCCATTAGCTAAACGTTGGCCGCCGGTATCGCGGTTACTAGTATTTTTAAATAACGATACTCGAGGATGCTCTTAACCAGGGCAGGTATTCTGCATCCGAACTCGGCATGATTTATATGAGACAAGACCACTGGCGAAGGCTCTGGTTAAATGCCATTAGGGACCATTACTTCAATTTCTGAACCTTAACACTCAATGGCCGGAGACGCCAAGTACCGTGCTCAGATTCGGCAATGTCGGCACGGCCGATCTCATGCGACCCTACCATACCCACGCATCTCTGTAAATTACCCTCCGCCTCTAGATCAGAGGCTGCCGATGGTGGCTTTCCGAGGTTGAACGTAGTTTGAGTGTCTCCGCACACAATTCCAGTTCACGCCCTGGTTATGGGAAAATATATGTGAATGCGTCATGTCTGTGAAGGCTCCTTACCCGATTCCGGATACATAGAAGGTCCATATAAGCGTGTCCTGATTTAAACGGCACCGAAGCAACGACCCTAGATCTGAGAGTACGCCTAAGGTTGCGGGTATTTCAACGTCTAGCTGCGGATCTGCTCCGAGTCGGCGTGCCTAGCTTTTCGATCGGCAGGATTCTATTTTAATGAGTACTACAACGGTGATTTCCGCTCGTTATGGAAGAGGGATCCACGCTCCATGTGACATAGCGATGATATGTGATCGACCGTAAGTCTTATCCGCGGCCGGGGTACGCAATCACTTCGCGCAGGTAGAGAGTTGTAACCAACGAACCACAGATCGTTTGACTTGGGATTTACCGCGAGACATCAAACTACGTTTACGCATGAGTGACGCATGTCACAGTTAAGTTTTCAAGGGTCTTAACCCTCAATTTATGCCCTGTAAAAAGAGGGTTTAAAGAGCTTCTTCTTACATGAATCTCGTGTCCAGAATAGGATTCGTCAAGGAAACTATACTCTATAAGTACATTCGGGTAGACACTGCTAATGTTAGAGTACCGCTTCGCGTGAGCTCTCGGTTAAATGGGACGACCCCCCCCAAAATGGTAACAAATACAAGATAGGGCGGTCAGACCTGCGACTAACCGCCGATTAATCAAACACCAAACGGAATCGATCGGTGAGCTGCATTGACCTTCCAATTAAGGCGTCTGAGTGCTACGCAGACGAATTATCGCTAACCGCGTACTACCATCCAACCGCTGTACTGTTTTTCACTCTTGAATTCAAGGACCAACCGTTTGTACATTGTTGTCATCATATAGGTCTGGGCGGAGCTCCCGCGCTGTAATCCGATGTTCTGATACAGCTGATGGCTCCTAATTCAGAACAGACGTTGCAGAATAAAGTGATCGTTAGGGACACGCTTTGCTGTAGTTGGTGATTACACGCAAATCCCCTAGCTGCTTATCCCTGAGGCGGTGAGCACTGTTTGACTCTACCACCCCCTAAGAGCTCATTTGTAGTCTGTTGCCGACCCCAGTGTGGGTTCGGTAGCTTTAGTCCTGCAGCGAGGTTGGGGATGAGAGGAGCTAAAACAGTTTACGCGCGACTGCCATACCCCGTAGCACTCTCCATTATTCCACACCCATCACACGTGAATCCCAGTGGCTCAATATTCTCGACATAATCAAACTATACTTCACATTACCCAAGACGCGGTACACATTGTTGTCTGCAGTACCTCTGTATCCGTTCGGGGCTATCGTTGAGGTTACCTATCAATATTGCCTAGCCTAGACCCCACGTCGGGCTTGTTATGATAAAGAAAGGTTGTACCTTAGAAAGTACCGGGGTAACCGTCTTATTCATTACATCGTTTGAGGGACTGTTCTAGGCCCAAGATTTTCTGCCCCACGACACGGGTCCGGGTCCGTTCGCTATAGCATAATCGCGAATATACGTTCACCCCATCGAGAAGAAATTTAGTCGAAATATACTATTCGCGCCTTGCTATTCCACCTACTTAGTCCTTAGTTGCCTATACGTTCCGACGCCCATATGGGCGAGGTATATCAATTAGCGTTCTCACGCGAGCGCTCCTGGAGTTTCATCAATGGATCCACCTTGGATGTCGTAAACTGCTCTTTCCTTACCATGTAGATAATCCAAGACCGAACCTGGAGAAACCTAGCAGTGCCCTAAAGTACACTTCGAAAGCGTCGCCAGACTGAAGTTTGTGGGATCTTAATAGGTGGTTGCGGAGACCTACTTCAAGTGAAACAAAACCATATCTACCGTTGGGCGGCAGTCCTGCATCTCTTACATCACAGACGTAGAGGCCCGGCGTATGACCGAATTCTCCCCTCCTTATTTTAAGGCTATTACTTAACCATAGTATATCACTAAATAGGGGACTCCAGCTGATCGGGCGCGTGCGCTGGCAGTGCATGCCGTCTCGGTAATCACGTTCCTAGATGGCCATATGTTTGCGTGCATAAATTCTATCCGATCTTCGACTGATGCCAACGAACCTGGAGTGTTCGCAGTCGTGAAGACTGCGGTCCCAACTTGCGATCTGATATACATGCTTCACTCCCGTCCACACATCACTGCGGAGCGGTCGCAGACTGTTAATTAGCTAGAGTCCCTATATGCTTGAATACCGTTTCTATTGCGTCTGGACGGTGCCTAAAGTCGCTTGGTCTCTGCTATCAGGGAACGCCCTTCCATAGCGGTAGATGCATTTGAGGGCTGTACGAATATCGATAATCGGAGGCGAACTAACAGATCACTTGCTGCAAAAAGACTATCCTGGACATGCCTCAGAACCTCCCGACCACGCCGGTCATGTGACTCGGACTTATGGGCGCGCCGTAACCCTCATATCAACGTAACTCAAAATTTCCCTATTATCAGTCGTTGGGGGGCCTCGAATGGCCAAGTCGCAAACTCAGACACGTATGCCCCCGACTACAGGTTTACTCAAGTCAACCGGTGAGCTCAGTCGCCCTAGCCTGATAAATTCGCCTTCTCGCAATTTTTTAGTACTGATCCTAATTCGTTTGTCTACTAAGGCATGTCTACCGCGGGCTTAGGACGAGGCCACTATTTTGTGCGTCGTTTAATCGTGTCAGGTTGGTACCTCCTGCCTTAATTTCGAAGAACAGTATTATAAGTACTCGTTCAACCACGATTCTTTGAGGTCTCAGTTCGAGTATGAATATGCAATGATTATCTAGAGGTCGCGATCAGTCTACTGCATCCCCCCTGCGCTATAATGAGGTCGGATTGTGCTCCGACCGTTTATGCAAGCCGTTTTTACGATAATATCGAGTTATTGAGAGGAGTAGTTATTGTCTAGTTCTTGGTAGGTACCTTTTGCGGTCGCCACATCCACATCCTGCATTTTTACCCAGTCAAGGCCTGAAGGCCCAGCATTCACGGTGTAGGTCTGTCGTTTTTGGGGCCTCTTCAGGGCTAATACGGAAACGACGCCTGACATTTCCGTAACTGTCCCTCTAGTCGACGCGTTCTCCCCATCCTGACCGAATACAGCTAACCTGTATTAGGGTAAGTCTACGCTAATATTTGGATTCGAGTGCATGCCTGGAGCCGTCGGGCCCTGAGCACAAGGTTAACCGGTGAATGTGTCTCCCGTGGTTGGTTAGAAGGCTTCTGGCGGAAAGTCTAGAACAGTTTAGTAATGGCCCCCAGATCCCTCTAGTGGTCTGGCTAGCTCTCGCATAACTCATACTCTGCAGAGATCGAATGTATTCCCACTCGTCGCGCATAAGCCTATCTAAGATGCCCTCACATACCCCTTTGGATTTCATTCTATGGACAGTGAGTACGTAAATCGTCGCAACTTTTTTCACCTCTGCGTCACATCCCGTCTCTTGGCTATTACCTCATCAGAGACGTAACTGATACTACTTGATAATGTAAGAATGTTGCCATGTCAAAGGTGCTACGTCTGGAGTCTCGCTGGACCCCCTCCCGTAGGATTTCTTTTGGCCGACTACGATGGAGCACAGGATGGCAGCTTTTACGGTCTTTGCCGATGTGATGTTTAGGATTCCCAGGCGAGCGTACCTGAGGGTCGACTCTTTACTATTGGTGTTTGCATGTTCATGTAAACGCCTCCGCGAGATGATCCGCAGCACGCTTGCAGGCTTCGGGACCCCTGACATATAACTATTGCAACTTCTAATTGGGCTCTAACTTGGCTTGCTATCCAGTAGATCACTGGCGGACATCAGCAGTGGCAAGTGCGAACCGCCCGGGTTTTAACTACTTGACTCATGACATTGTCTTTTACGGTACCATGGTCAGGCGTTAAACATTTAGGTAACGCAACTGTACGATAGATAAGGCATCCTGGTCATACGTAGGCTACCTGACGCTGATTACTCCAGCTTTCGAAGACGCCATTGCTCTATTTTTTTGGATTAGGTCTGATACGCGTACACCTGTACTGGGCATGGCCCCGTTAAACTGGCGACTTTCCCTAACAGGATAGACCTCGTACCCGTGAAACGGGGTTGAGTGATCTACGAAGTAATTTCGGGCAGGCATTGTTTCACAGGAAACCCGGTCTCTAACGGGTCGCGTTCGATGAAAGGACAAGACCGAGACAGTATCGCACACATGTACGGTCTTTATAGGAGGTGGTCTGAGTCATTGCCAGGAGGGTGTGTTAGGAAAAGTCCGTGGAGGAACTTCAACACTCGTCTACGTTGACTGCTAGTTCAAGGAACGTGCAGCGCCCTGCTTTAGTGTAAATTCTACTGATCGTGAGGAATTTTAACCGGCATAATCTACTGGAGTGCAAAACGGATCTATCTACTGTGGTGCCACTGTGCTCAGATCTGGGTAAGGTCACAGACGTTCTCGGTGCTGGCAAGCCTTGCACCTATGATTCTTCTGTCATGGGTACGAGAGTAGACCCCGTGTTCTGTCACACCGCTTACGGGAAGCCTTATTCTTCGTACTTATGATATTTGATTTGTGGCTCTCGTCAGCGCAGGACTCTCTACGAGAAGGCCTCCATGTCACCTCACCTATTCATTCTAGGCTATGTTTCCAATCTTCCTTGGCAGGCGAAGAGTAGCATACTCCTGGTATGATGAGTGCTCTGGACTGGCCAAAGGATTATTTTCACTTTGCTCGGCGACATCGGACTAAAGCGCCTTCCGAGTCAACAGTCAGCCAGACGGACATCCGTGTCCAAAAACATAATCGTTCTTGACTTGAGATGAGATTATATGCGAGTGCACGCAGAGCCAATGCAACGTCTGTCTAGGCCTCTGGTGGTGATTGTACTTCTGTGCGGGCACAAAAGGGAAAACGGTTCTCGCCACGGCGATTGTGCACGCCACAAATGGACGTAAGTTACGAATGCTTCTTCGACACATGCATAGGGCACATTTAAACGTCGTCCTTCTTCAATACTACCGTCTTCCCGTGAGGACGACTGACTCCTGCTCATGCGTATCAAGCCATAGTCGTTTAAAGTGAGCAACTCCAAGCATGGGAATATGCTCAGCGCGCCCTGGCTAATCCGCAGCCTGGATTGAGCTCCACTCTTCTGCTGTCGACTCCGTAACAACTTTACCCCGACTTGACCTTCGGTGGCGAGATGAATCACCTAATCAAGATGGAGGTGAAGGGGCTATAGGCCAAAATGTTCCGTGGGAGATAGCATGAGGCGTTGTCAGGCTTGACGTTCCTCTCATGTGTGCCTTGGCTAAGTGATACTGTATTTACAGTGTTAATTTCATCACGTTTGTTCTATACCGTCCGTAATCAACATGTCTCCAACAACCGCAGGGATGTGTGAATCTTAATAGTTATGACGTTAACGTTGCGCATATTCATACAGATCCCCCTTAGGACGGAGGAGCTTGACTATGCCGCGGGGACTAGTTCGGTCACGGTTCATTGTTCGCTGACGCCCACACTTATTTCGGTTCCGTACTCGCGGTGGCCGCCTCGTGGACATCCAGTGAGGAGAGGAAAATTTGGGAGGCAACCGTGGAAAGTTGCGGGTTGCTGGCTGAGGGATAACCAGTAGTGTCCCTAGCCCCCTGGAGCCGGTCTTTAATTTACCATTTAGATCTACTTTTATGTAGCAGATTTTGGAAGGCTGGAGGCCACTAAGGTCCTAGTTTGACCAGGCAGCAAAGACATCGCGTCTGGCTCTCTCGTCATCGTAGCCTTCTACCTAAACCTCTCACCCTGTCTAACTTTCGGGTCTTGGCGACAAGTACTTACTTTTTGATTATAGGAGCCACTCGCAACCGTAAAACCCCAACGCTATCTGTTCGAACGCCCCGTAGCTTCGTCGCGAATTAAGGGGTAGGCTATGCCAATCTCCGGGAAGATAGTTGCGTTACTTTTTTAGCCTTCATGGTACGAACCGATTTGTTCGCCTTGTATCAGTTATTATTGAGCAGTCCCGATGATCTGTATCGGGTATGGTTTCCTATATGTAGATGATTAAATAGAATGAAACACTGAGTCAATTTTTGATCTTAGATAGCTAGGCGTGCCAAAAACCCTTGCTGCCTCTTCCGTCGGATATTATTACTGAACCTAGCCATCTGAACTGGTAGTGCCCCTAGTACCCTTCCCCGCTCCCCATCTCCCTCCAGGGAAGGCCAGATTTGGGTCAGTGCCGTCTCTTCCGGGAACTAATCTTCTTAAGCCGGAGACCGCTTACAGTATTGTCTAGTGGTGATACAGGGCCGAAATAAGTGGCAGCATGTATATTCCATGGAGACGGGGTCTGCCCACTATGTGCGCGGGACCCTTGTGGGGGACTCACAACAATTGGTGATAGTTTCCGCAACGCCGAATCTGCCCCCGAACATATTTCGCCGAATGTGAAGCATATTCAGCTCCCAGGCAAACCAATACCTTACGTTTGACCGTAACCCTCGTGAGACCACTAAAAACTCCGCGCTAGGGCCTTGGCAAAATTGGGCATATGAACAGGGACAGCTCTTATCGGGTCAAGGCGAGCATACTGCGACCAGGATGCGCACCGCCATGCGTGTTCGTCCCACCCCTTGTGCCCCAATTAACCAAAAATCGCTCGAAGGCAGGCGGCTGACGAATGAAGATACACCTTTTGTTGCTACCTGACGACGCCGTGCCTTAATCAAAGTGCTCGCGGTGTAAGTTTTGCAACCATCAAACGCAAAATTGTGGGAGCAACTCCAGCTCAAACCAAGTTTGATTAGCTTTAGTTCCGTACCGCGCGGAGTCGATACCGCTAAATATGGACACCCCTGATGTCCTTTACAGAATGAAGAGCCATCAGTACAGTTCCAAAATGAGCTACAGGTTACTTCCGGTCTCGGTGGAAACCGGCGCCGACTTCTCCATCACCGCATACGGAACAAGTGGGTTTCGAAAAAATTGGTAGTGGCCGTGTGCCATAATACGTCGATTGCTCCGGCCTTCTCTATATGCAGAGCTCGAACGGATGGGGCGTGGGAGAGCTTTGTCCAGCACTATTCGATAGGGGGATAACAGCCCGTAGAGGTTACAGCACTCCAGGAATGCCATGGATGGTACGTAGCCGGGGTGGTGCGGCCCATATCTACGGGAGATGGTTGGGACATATTTGTGCTCCTACCGCCTCGACTATAGTCGGCAACCCACCGTGGACGCATTGACCGTACGCCATCACAGCCGATCTATTACTATTTTTGCAAATAGCCTGGTGACTTAGGAGGTCCCACACAGCCCTCAGAATTCCGCCAGTTCCCTACGTTTTTCTCGGAGGCTAACTTTATCCATAAATTATGAGTCAGTGCACGATCCCGGATTAGGTCTGGGGTGGGGGCTGATGCGCAAACTCTGTGGAGGGATATCACTGCTGAAACCGTATAAATATGCATCAACCCGAGTGAAAATTTGTGGAAGGAGTTACCCATCAATCCGCTACATTGAACACTACTCCGATGCCCGCGAACGCAGATTCGATCTCTGTTAGTGCCATTCATGTGCGGTGCGATATTAGCGTTGTGCTACTTTATCAGAACCACTACATGGGGGGACATTTCGCAATGTTTAAACCAGAAGATGCTGGTTGCTCCTACTCGTAATACGCAGTATAATGCGTCTGATTTCCTGCTGCACCCTTAACCACTCCGTCGGGCAGGCACTATCCTGTGCTCTATTTTCCGCATTACTTTTATCGTTTTACCGGACTTACTCATAGAAGCCCACCAAACTCAGCACCCTACTTGGTCTGGATTTCTTCCAATCTACCACAGCGAGAGGGGAGCAGCATCGCTTCTCGCTTTTTTCATAACATCCGACAGGAGATGACCGGGTGACCACCTCGGGTCGCATTGCTCAACGTCTCGCTACTCAGATGCTAGGAGGTCTTACTAATGGGACAGGTCGCGTGTGGAGTAATAGCCCCACATTAACTGTTGAAGGTATCAAGGCGGAGTTTGAAATTAATCTATGCTAGCCTTTCACTCGAGGTGACTTCCTCAGCAAACATATCGGCTATCTCCCAGATAGCCGTCGAACGTATCCGAATGCAAATCTTATGTAGTCAAATTCCTGTTATGGCCCCTTTCAGCCCTACAGAGTCTCGTGCGCTATCTTCCTCGTGGAGTGCGTTGTATACTTAACCCCGTCCCGGCTTCCAGGTCTTGGACGCTTTTAAATAGGATCTCTGGTTAATAGTGGTAGTCTACCTCCCTCTCATGTGCACCCCCGAATAGCACTACTGTTTTCTTTTACGCGGTCGAGGTCGCCAATATACACGAGGTTGACCGGTCTTAAGGCCATCGGCTGTGTACGATAGGGAATCGAGAGTGTTATATGTGTTTGTCCCCTCCCTAATACCACAGTAGCACTCGACTCGCAATCTACGATGGACCGGCTTAATTCAGGTCTAGCTACTGGGTCTCTATAAACAACCGAACCGGATCTAATAGTTAGGAGAAGGGGAATGCCCTATTCACTTTGGGCCTAGGATCTCGCGTTACCGCGGTCATCCATGCCCACTTGGAATCGTGTGTAAGCACTGATGGGCGTAATGTTTGGCTCCTCCAGACTGTCCATGGTTCATCGAGTCTCGTCGCATGCAGGAAAAAGTGGACTCAGCCAACTTGCCAGGGTCCCACTTGCAAACGCGGTTGCTAGTATCTTGAGGCAGTAGGATACGTTACTCCGAGTCCACCAGCATACAGTAAGCCGGCCCAGCACTTGTGATTAAGTTAATTATTTAACTGCTAGAGGTACCCACTTAGGAACGGCGACGAAGCCTTGTGTTGCAGCTAATCTAAAATGTTAAGTCGCAGGGGAGGACCATCCGGGTTGTGGCACACACGGTTTAACATGCCTTCGGCGTAGTCTTAAGGGTACCCTATTAGGGATTTATGCTTCGAACCCCTGTTGTAGCGACCTTTGCAAGCACGGACCAGTCGGGCTCCAGCACGGAGAGATCCTGGACGACTTCATTCTGGGGTAAGGAGTCCCGACCTAACTACAGAGATATCAACTCCCCAGAGCTGATCTAAGACGATGGCGTCTAACGTTATTCTAACTACCGCCTCTTTACACCTTTCATATCGTAAAGGTGCCGATCCCATGGTATTATTCGCACGTTCGGACATTGGTTGCGCCCAAAAAGCGCAGGATGTTTTAAGTCGCATGTGGCAGCACACATCTATGTCCGTATTCTAGCGGATCTGCCAACTGAACTTCACCATTTTATAATTCATACTTAGTAGAGCCCTTGAGTGCAAATCGGGGCGAACCGATCCACAGCCTATTGAACGTCAACCCAAGCCCTCCATTCTAATCATCATAAAGCTCTGAGCCCGATGCACAAGCGTTGTCTTATTAGATAAGCCGTTGAGACTTGATACGCCCGGCTAACCCTTCCTCCACTATTTGCATGAAAGGGTGTGAAATTTGTCACAGGCTCATTGACTCCGGAGATTTATTAAGAAAACTGTCAAAACTTATAAAAATTAATCAAATATGACCAGGCGAGAATGGTGCCCGTGACTCAAGCGAGAGTGCTCTCGAAGTGCCATTGGTAGGTATAGGGTACTCATCAGTGAGCCGGTCTTGCGTGGACGATAATCCAGCGGTTTATTGGTTATTGTCATCACTAGTCGTTGCGATGCATCGGGGTCACAAGTAGGTGATTTAGGTCTAATATCAGAATCTTTAAATATCATTCCCCGCACACCTATTCATCTATCGGTCAATTTACCACTTGCCTGGGATAATTTTTTCCGGGACCCGTTTACGCCGTAGAGCTACTAGTGCTTGATTCCCGTATGAGGGGACTAGTCTGGGCCACTAGCTATCGCTGAACCTGATTATTGACCGTTGAAGTGCAACCAAGTATAAATGAATTCCTGGCATATGTTAGAACCCGGTTTACTCTAAAAGGTACTGTCTACACAAAGTAGATCACTGGTCTCACAACTTCAGTAAATTAACGAGAGTAGACTACTTTGTGTACCCCTCTTGACTTCCACCTGAGCACGCTCCTATGTCCACGTCGCGCTAGGCTAAGGGCCCTGTGAGGGTGGAGGCATCATGGATAATGAGAGTTCACATTCTGCGGCTATTTTTGAACTAACCCGCCGTTTAGCTTGAAATGTCACTACGAGGGATGCACGAGGTTGAGGTCAGCACGCCTTTCCTTCTAGTCGGCACGGGATTTCGAGATGCCAAGCTACATCAATGCCGAACAGACTATTAACAGCATATATTATGACGTCCACACCGATTAGTTGTTAACGTCTCTACGGAAATAAAGTTGACGCGCAGCTGAGGGGGCTAGTATGCAATTCTTGTCCAATATTCGGAATACGCCGGTTTCGCTCACCCCTGAGACGATGGGGCTTTGCCATGTTCCTGTCAGGCTAAACAACCATCTGTAGTAGCGAGCTCGCAGTCACGGTGTGAGCAATTAAAACGCAGACATAGGACCAGTGAGTCGCACACAGTCGTGACCCAGCGCGGTGTATATGAGATCGTGAGTATCAAAACTCGTTGGCACACCGTACAAATCTACCACATGTGGGTACAATACTTCGGTATTGTCTAATATTTTGATTTCACGATGCGTTGTACTTCGCCTCCGCTGAGGCTTCGAGAAGGGCGCACTCGTACTACGCATCATTAGGGCGCATTGGATTTGGGCCAGGGAACTGAATGACGGTAACCTCCCCTTCATAAATGGCCGAGGGAGTGTTCCTGAAGAAACCTATAGCCTGTCTGGCACTAATAAGTTCTGGGGATGGTGGACAAGTTCGGTGCTTGTTGCGTTAAGCTCTACTGTGCCGCCTCCAACGGTGACGGGACTGTGCTTTCCGACCTCATTGAGTTGCTTTTATATAAACGGATGAGTATACACCTCCAGGTAACCATATTAGTTTTATGTGCGGAATCAACATCTTTTTAAATATAGCCAAGACCGTGGTGGCACTTCAATCATTCTAACCATATAAATGCGCAAAACTGACATCGACCTTCGCCAAGATTGCATATGCCGGTTATCGCATACGGCTACGGAACCTGTACAGCGCTAAGATGGTTTAGATCCATACAACCGAGTGGGGTAGAAACCAATAGTGATATTACTCACCACCTAAGAATCGCACGGGGGATAGACTCTTTGATTTATCGATCCGCACAGCTAGGATTGCTGTGTTGGGAAGGGGAAGCTTGACGAGTGCAGCAACTTACACGGAGCTCCACTACTTAATTGCCCCCTATACATCCAGGCCCTACACATAAATCTTTATCTATATGGTATTCGAGTTACTGCGTGCTAAGTATTTACATTATATAGCAGGGATACCCAGATCGTGCCCATGAATCTACTGGTATCAGAGAGCATTTAGGTGAAAATTTTAGGGCGCATCATTCAGACGGACCGGTATGTCACCCGTTCACGAGGAGGCGCTTATATAAGCGACCCAGCCTTAGTATGGTCCGTGTTTACATACTCCCCGTCAGTCATGGCTCGCTTCTCGTTCATCGTACTTAATTCCACTAGGTATATTTATTTATTCCGCGGTGTGACATGCGAGCTAATAAACTAGTAGTGCATGCACACGTAGCCCTTTGCCATGTCCATACCCTTGAAACGTGTATGCGCGGAGAACTGACGAGGCTGCTGTTACTTGGATTTCCGACTTGTCGGCCGAGTATACCCAAATTCCTTTACCAGCACTTCTGTCAGAATTGTCGCCCTGTTCCCCAAAGCATCGACATAGGTATTACGACTTAACTATTCAGTAACCAGTAGCGGTGTCTAATGCCCCCCCCGGCAGAGGCATTATCAACGCGGCTTTTGAATCTGACTTACGGCGTTGGAAACGCTTTCTTGGAAGTTTGGTCTCCCCCCCCGTTGTATTGCAGTTAGTGTTTCTTGTCAGCCATGGGTGAATTGTATTTCCAAGGCCATCGAGGTTGGATGCGTGCCAAGGGATGTCTACCCCGAAAATCGAGATAACGTTCTTGTACAAGAACCGAACTTAAGACCCTCGGTGTGCTAAGGTCGACTAAGAACTTTGTCAGGGCGTGATGGCCAAAGCCTCATGCAGCGTTGCAATGCGGCTAAGTATCCACTAAATTGGCGGACTCTCAGAAAGTCACGAAGAAGCGGTACACTTCTAATTTAGTACGGTCAGAAAATCCTGAAATGTGGTCCACGATGCCTTTCGAAATCTACAACGATGTTCTAACGGGTATGTATCAGGCCTGTGCGCCGCAACACAGTACGCCTTCTTACCAAGCAGTTCGGCGCTTGCTCATCCGGAAGTTACTCCGCACTCCAGAGAGAGAGTCACATAAACCGAGGCCTGTCAACTTATTACGGCGGTGTATCGTTTGATCGAGCGCAGTAACCTACGCTTGACTTATCCGACGGGAAGCGCATCGCCCATTAAACTTCCTCACGGGGAATACTGATAGGCCATGGTTGAAGGCTTGACGAACTAAGCTTGCAAACCACCCCCATCTTGGACCTTGTCCTTCTTGGTAGGTTGAGGTGTATTAGACAGTTGCAGGAGATGTGACCGCTTTTAATTGCCTAGCAGTATCCCAACGTCAAAGTTTGATGTGCTGAGAAAATTTCCTCTTCCGAGCGCCAGCCATCGCCACTGTGCCGGCATCCATGAGGGCACAGTCCGCAAGACTACTTATTTCGGTTAGCAACCGCCTACACTGTCAACATAACAACTTATCGTGAACCGGTCCAATGTAATGAAACCTCCCCGTGGTAAATTATCACACGCACTAACGGCGAGAGTTCTTATACCTGCGCGCTAAGAATTGCGATAAACTAGTACCCTACAGGTTGGAACACACATCGTCCTATAGGTCACAGACCAGAAACGAAACCCCACCGCGCGGCAAGGTTATGAATGTGGGTACATACCCACGATTAATTGTCTGCTCCTTCTTGTGGACGCTTAATTGAATTAATGTATATCCTGGTGCTTCAGGGGAAGTGTATACCATCTCATTGCCGCGGCGCCGTGTGATCCATGTGGACCGGGTTAATCTGGTGTCGATCAAGCGGGGTGATCACATTGCCGGTGACCACACCACCGT
>NW_024705335.1:19068-53553 GCF_018977255.1 Callorhinchus milii | reverse complement strand
ACTGATGCTATTTTGAGATTTTGGTTCTCCTCACTGTCATGATTGGGGAGGTGGGAGGGGGCAAGGGGGCGGGGGGTGGAAATTGATGGAGAGTTGTATGACCGGGCACTCACACCAGGCGGTGCAACTGCACCAGGGCCTACAGGACAGAGGTACCTGGCTACGAATGGGGGAGGGGGGAAATTTGGACAACCTAGGGCCCGATTCCGTTCCGTTCACCAGGACCCATCTCAACGATGCCATGCCACCAGTTTGCTAGTTCTGTTTTAACGAGTCTTAATTAATCCGGGCACATGGCCATCACGCGACCTTTCAGGAGCTTCCATTGCTGAAGACGATTGGGTGGAAAATATTTTTGTTCAGGCCTTTCAAGTGAATACTGAAAATGTTTTGTAGCATTCCGGCCCAATGTGGAGCTTCATAAGGTGCGGTATGTTTGGTGAATTGTCAGGATTTAGCTTCACAATCTCTGGTCGCAATTCCATTCCAGAATGGATTTTTTGTCTGTTTTTCACCATACCGCTTGCATTTTCTCATATTTCTGTGAGGTTGTTACATTATTGTTTGTACCGCAAGCCTAAATGTAATTCTTGCATACTTTGTGCATTAATCGGAAATAATATATTTTGATGTGATGCATACATTCCAAGCTCAAGAATAAATTATAATCGATTAATCAATGCATCATTATTAGCTGCTCAGTAAGTGGTGTAGAATGGCAGTAGGGCTTTAGCAGGCCCTTACTCTTAGAGTAAGCGATTAATGGTTCATGCTATCTCTACATGGGGCTGCCAGCATTCCTTAATAGTTATAAAAAATGCAGGCGAATTAAAACGACACTGGGTGAAGCATTGTACGTCCTGCTGTGTTAGCCGGTGGGTCTTCCGAGGATGAATAAAGAAAATGTGCAGCTATACTTAACTTCAGCACATCAATCTGGGAATGACTAAATTGCCTATATCTGCCGCCTGCCTTCTCTGCTAGCGTACTCGTATTCATGATGTCCTCTTGGCAGGTACATTAATTAAAATGAGTACCATTATAGTATCCAAACATTGACAAAGTGGAGCTCTTTCACTACAGGGAAAACCCTTAATAAATTACTTTTTTGGGTTGAAGTCCATACAAAAAATGTATTTAAAACAAAACTCTATTTGAAGTGCACATACATTTTATGGGGGAAAATATTTAATGGCTTAAATTATAGTGATATTTTTTTCCTTTCCTATTTTTTAAGCAGCTTTGCAGGCATAAATATGCTGACAAATTCATTTAAAGAGTAATGGCAGTGTCTGCCTAAGAGGATGCTGGCTCTTTCGCTGGAGCCAGAAATTCAGTTCAAAGGCTCAGCCAGCAGTTGGAGAGGCTGGCTTTCGTCAGGACTGCCTCAAACTTTTAGCTGCGTGTGTTTATTTTCCTTTGTGAGAAGGCTGTTGATGAATAAGTGATTAAGATTAGGACATCTTAATCACTGTTGCCCATTCACGGAGATCCCATCAATAGTTAAGGCTTACCAGAACGTGTGCTGGCACAACGCTGCATTGCACTTACTCGGAGGGTAATGGCGATTGCAATGCTTTGGGATGTCTTGTGGAGTGTTGGTCATGCAGTTTCCACGACCAACACTGTGCTGCCACCCGGCATAATCCGAGTTTACTCCCGGGCTCTCCAATGCCTAAATTCGCTGTAATTTCAGACACATTTCTGTTATTTAGCCCCTGGGAAGGCAAACAAATTAACTGCAGTGTTTATCTGTGCGAAGAAGCAAGTATCCTTCAGTTGCGTCCGTCCCTGCGGCCCACGTGGACATGTATTCTCCTCTGAGAATGTATCAGATAAAATATTCTGCACCTTGGTTATTTTGAGGGAGCGGGGCGCGGGTGGGAGGAGGGTGTGATGCATCGAACGGTCCAAGCGTCCACCCCCCGCCCCCTTGCGGGATCCTATCGGTGCATGGATTCCTAAGTTGGCCCTTGTGGGATCCTATCGGTGCATGGATTCCTCGGTTGGCCACCAGCCTTGGCAGGCAGGGGAACTAATTGACAATTAAATGGGGATTTAAATGTCGCTGAAAAGGGAGTGTGCGTTTCTCGAAAAGAAACCGTGACGGCACTTGGACGCCCTGGCGCTGCCGCATGGCACCAGCCGTAATAAACCTTACCGTCGTTACATATAATCATTCCACGTGTGCTGGAGGTTTTTGAAAATTATTACCCTTCCCGTAATTTCCCTTACATATTGAAGTTCTTAGCGAATTTCTTTGTGTGTGTGCGTCTGGAACCATTAATATTGCATAGTAGGCGAAATTTGAAAGGAAATTGCAGATAAGGAATTATGTGTGACCATTTTGTGTTTTTTTTGGGAAATGGAAGAGGAACAACTGAATACTTGCCACCACTCGCATCCTGAACAATGATGTGTCCCCCCCCATCCTGCAGTCCGAGGTGTTTGAAAGCATTTTAACTTCACAGCCCTCTTCACCCACGCGAGCGCATCCTTTCCCCCAAAATGTACGCAATTCCCCGTCCCTGTCCACGCTTTATCTTCATTTGCCAGAACCCTGACGGTGTAGATTTATCTTGTGTGTTGGGGAAATTAAACTTTATTATAGCCAACGAAGAAAACAAGCAAAAGGGCAGGGGGGACCGCGCATCTCGAAGGCTTTGCCGCAATTTGGAATTCTATCAAGGCGAGCACTATTTCTTAATATCTGTCCGAAGCTTGCCCTGATTGTGTTTCATAAATCATAATAAATTTTGGGCAGCGGTCGGAGTACGGGCATAATGAGGAATTGATGGTTGGTGCGCTGCAGGGCCGGGGAGCTCCGACCGGCTGTTGTAATAACGCCAGGTTTGCCTTCGGGGTGCGATCTGTCAAGTGGGACTGTTAGTTATTAGGTGCTAGAGAAGGGGGATGTCTTCTCTTTAAATAACAATAAACCCCGAGCAGTTCTATTGGGAATAGCAGGGCCTTCTCCCGCCGCCCCAGCCGAGTCGCGTCTAAATTCGATTTAGGGAAGAAGGAATTGACTTGTTCTTTTTCCGCAGTAATAAAGTGGGAGTTTGTGATGAGGGGGAACTAAATTAAGGGTTATGTTTGACAAGGGAGCAGTTCTGATGTTACGTTGTTAAAAGAATAAATACGGGGAGGCTAACGGGGAGCCCTGGTGAAGAACCGTTGCTCCTTTCTCCGAGTAATTACGTCGGTAGGACTTAGGTGTTGCCTTAAAGTTTAAGGTAATGACACCCAAAGTTGTTAAACATTAAAATAACAAATGTACATTGACTGGATGTGCACGTAAATGATAAAGTGTATATATACTGTGAGAAAATGTCGGGTACAAATATGGCCATTTTGAATGGTGAAGCCGTAGTCGTGTCACCTTAAATTAATAGCTGTTTATGCATTAGTATATATCATCATGACGTCTGCTGGAAAGCACATAGGTCGGTTATTCCAGAAAAAATAGACCTCTTGCTCCGCATTAAGACGCTGAAATTTAAGTTCGTAGGCAGATGTTGGGTCAATACTCAAGGTTAAAGGGCAAAGGGAATTTGCTATTGATTTATAAAGGGAACAGCTCGCTCAAAGTGAGTGCATTCTAATTGTCTTCGCGTGTCGCTCTCAGTCAGCCCAATTACACTGTTAAGCTACATTCAAAAATGTTTCTGGCTAATGCTGCTGTGTAAAGAACGCAGCTCGGTCAGTCGCTGCTGCAGCGCTCGTTGAATCGTTCTGCACCTTGCGCTGGAAGTGCGCTACGGACGGCCCCGTTCTTTGTGTCCGTGCTTGGGATGTGCGTCGGTTCGGGAGGCCGCCACCCCCTCCGCCTCTCCCCCCCCCCTCTCCGTTCCCCTTTCTCACCTTGTGCGCGGCGAGAGCGCGGCTGAGCTGCGAGTTTAATAACGGCGCTGTCACGGAGCGAAACATCACGTAATTCCGGCGACTGTCGCCGTAATTATATGCACGTCACTCAGTTGCCAGCATTGAGCGACGGCGCAAGTTTAAGCGCCTCCTAAAATAATATCCCCCTTATCAGCATGACTGTTTTATTTAATATTTATACTGCACGTGTCTTTATGCGACTATTTTGATTTATGACCCTATGCACAGAGGAATACAAGGAATGCACATAATGGACAGGGCTTCCTTACTTTTGCTGTTTTGTCGGAGCCCCTGATGTCGGGCAGTAAAATAGATATGCGTGTGCCTTCGGTAATCTAAAAGTTATGCTTCGATGCCTGCAAGAAGCGTCTTTTCATTTTGGTGTGCCCTGCTTTCGTTAAGTTGTGAAACTGATGAATGATAATTAACGGTTGAAATGTGTGTATATATAGACCTCAAAGGCACGACAACTCTTTTATTTGCCATGCTTGTCAAATATTAATTGCTTGTGCGATTGCGCTGCTGAGCTTGTAATGGTGAGGCTGCTTGATGTCGTGTGATTGGCGGGCTGGGCCATGTGAGTATATCCTGGCAAAAATGCACATTACTCCTCGATGCTGTACACAATAGAATTCCAGTGACAACTGAAATGTAGGAAAGTGTTCTTAATTGTCTGCACATTGGTAAATGCGACAAATGAATACGATCCCCGGTATATGTGTGTGGACTTGCACACATTTCTCATGTGAAAATTATCCTGATGTAATGATAATGTGATGGGACACTTTTCACAACTCGTATTGTCCTTGTACTAACACCTGACCACCCTTCTTCCGTATTATAAAATCAATGGTCTTAAGTGTGTGTCTCTTCTCTTCGAAAACAAAACGCTGGCACACAGCCCGTATACACAGCTGGCACGATTAAGACAATCAACCACTGCCAGTTGGGATGAGTGTTGGTTAGAATTTGCCAACTTTTTACCGGATATTATGTCCCGACTGTCACCACAGTTGCCAAACAAACGCTATGAGCCTCATGCTCAATGTGACATTGCCGCTTGTTGAGTCGGATGGCTTGTCCTGGTCATTAACATTTCATACCGGGTTCAGGTTCTTTTCCAGCAGTGCCATCCAGTTGTTGGCTTTAAATTAAACTAGTGCGGTGCCCAAATTTCATTGTCCGATTCGTCCATGCCAATGCGTGGTTCTTTTCATTTCGCGCGATTGTGGAGGTATTTCGCACGCGTAATTAAGTGCTGATTTATACCGAAGAGTAATTGCGGGTTTTAGTGCCGAAAATTACCGTTGAATCCGAATGTTAAACAGCTGTAAAGCAATTAATCTTCTGACCCGTATAGGCTAATACGTTGTTTAGTAATTTAGCAGGACTTGCACAGATTTGTGGGCGTGCATTTAAAAAGCAAACGCATGCTCTGTGCATTATCGAATTTCGCTGTGCGCGTAATGATCAAATGTGCATTTAAATCATTTGCTTCCGATACGATGTCAAGCAGGTGATTCTTTTTGGCAGGTATCAACGTTGCATCTTTGCCAATCTTACAACAGTGATTGACGTCTATTAGGTTAAGACAATGCCAACCCTTCAAATAATTCATGCCAAATTAAGACAAATCGCCACTTTGTATTGATGGAATATCTAAAAAAGTGTATCTCGCTCCTCCACAAAACACATCACCTTCAATTCCACGGGGTATGGGGCTCTGTGCATAGTCTCTTGATACCCACCGTCTAGATTTCTCCCTTAATGCCGCCTTCAACAGACGATATCTACTCTGGAATCGAAGATTCCCGAGTCTCCCTGGCCAGTATATAGGCAATGTGATCACAAGTAGGAAATTGATTGAGAAGCTTAAGACCCCAAAATCCCATTATTCTGTTGTCTTCCAACTGACCGAAGCCTTGCTTTGATCTGCGACTGGTCAATCACCTCGCCTAACAAGCCACAGTCTATCCCGCAAGCAAAAGCTAATCATCGTGGGTGGCGCAACTGACTCTCTCCTACTTACCGGGGTCCGGGGCTCGCGTCAGTACCAACAACCACGACCCCTGCACTGAAACGGGCCGTACGTGGCAGCTTCAGCTGGTGTGGTGGACAATGACAAACCTTGACTCTGTTACACTGTTTAGCCTATCCACGTGAGGGTAGCTGACCGATAATTGACGTCTCCCACCTCTTCTTACGTCGTCCTCCTATAGGCCGCATGACCGACAACTCCTGGTGGCTGCGGGTCTGAATATATCAGAAAGACCGGCTGGTGTCAAACTACCCCGTGTGGCAGTGTTCCTGCCATCCAGTGAATCTCGCCCCGGTCACAAGTTGAACCTTGGGTCGCTAGCCAGATGCATCAGGTTGCTCGCCGTGGCCTCACACAATAGATCGTGATACGGTCGGCAACACAACAGGTGCGGCAAATATTTGCATCGGCGGCTTAGCCCAATTGCTAGAGACCCTGGGGAGGATTACGGCATGCAGTTGCGGCAGTATGGTATTCGGAAATCGTCAGAATACAGGCGGTTCTTTTTAACCTCTGAAAGGTTAGCACTGCTCTACTCCCCGTCCGCAGTTCAGCATTCTTTACTTAGGACTGCGACTGGGACCAGGACGACAAGCGCTCGACGCTTAGCGCTTATTACCATTCTCGCCGATGTGTCTTTCGCTATATATCCGTGTTTGCCTTAGGTCTCATGAATTGAACCGTCTATTCCCATACATCTGAACGGATTACGTGGGCCCCCCAAAACGAGCCAAGTTTGTTTCGCTATGATCACAATTGCCCTTTATACGGGTTATACAGCCCACAGTATCTAATACCTTTTAGACTACGCTGGGACAATTTTTGTCTGCCTGTCACCAATTGACTGCAGATGATCACAGCTCGGAAAGATTGATGGGACGTCACATCTTAAACTCTGTCTCCTGTCGTAGTACTCTCGACATGGCCAACGAAGCGACCTACAGAGATGACACGTGATGGTATGCAGGAAGCAAATATACCACTGAACTCTGTAATAGCTTTTCATGCAAGACGCCCACTGAGCTCCGATTCTAGCCCCTTCATCTCAGGCAAAGGCCTAGATGCTAGGGAACTGACGGGCCGTCCTTATTTGACGACAGCATCCGTGGTAGACCGACCTAGGACAGGAGGCTGTTGAGAGTTTACTAGGGATACTCGCCTTTGACATACGTACTGTGTTTCGCGTACTTCGCTTAATCGGCGTGAACTGCACGACATTCAGATGATCCGTATTGCCCGAGGGAAAGGTGCCGGCTGTAACCGTGCGCCACGGTAGCCAAGTGGTGTACGGCTGCCTGTCGCGACACTTCCCGAAGTACTTGAACGTAAAGAATTTTTGCGACACCAGATAAGCTTTCTTCCGGGGCTCCGACCATGTAATAGGTATGCACTTCTTGTAACGCTGGATGATAACGGTGTGGCTCTCTGTGGGAGGTAAAGAGGTTCACAGATAGGTTCTAATGCCATCTAACCGTGACCGAGTGCATCCTTCATAATTAGGTATCGGGTGTAAGGAGGTCGCTCAGGATTGAATATGTATTTCACGTCGTCAACCCCGCATTGACGCGATGATAGTCGTGATACCCTGGTGAGTGGGGGAACGGAGCGCAACATAACATTGACACTCCACAGGCGCAGGATGCGGTTCCGCGATCGCATAATGCGTTGAAGCGAAAATACGGTGGATCCTCCAACGGAACCCGAGTGAGCTAATTTGGTTTTTCGCCAAACGAAAACCTAGTGAGGTAACGAGCTAATTACACGAGGGTGCGGTGTAGACAACGGAATTGATGGGAGCTAAAGGCTTGGATGTTCCACGGAGACACCTTCTGACTTCGAGGAGCACGTACTAAAGAACTTTCAGGCACAGGCCTGGTCGCGAATAATGCTACACGCAATGAAGGAGTGATTCTCATCCGGGACGTGCGACACACCACGCTTTGTGCCACGCATCAAACAATAAACACGCTTAAAGTCACTGCATAAGAAAATTAGGAGTTGGGGACAATCCTTGGGACGATTTTCTCTGCTCCCATAAGTATGATTCGTGTCTCACTAATTCGACCTATAGTGCCTTCAGCGGAACCTGCACACGGGCATTTGCCGGGTCTGGGGAGTCTGAAATTGTCGATTAATATGCGAGAAAACGAGTAAATGTGTGTCGCGAATACAGGGTCACACTAGGTCCTGAAATTGAGTAGCACCGGGGAACTGGTGGGTCAGTCATCTATATTGAACAGTACGGTTTGTGAAAAGCGCTATTTATCCATTACTATATCCCTTAGGTCCCGTTCGGATAGGGGCTTAGTCGTTCTGAGAGATCATGAAAGAACGGCGGATAACCCAAGTTGCAGAGTGAACTTAACGACTCTCTCCGTGCGTTACCAGAAGTTGGGCGGGTTCCCCGGCCATGTGCGCATTATTCCTGTGCATTACCAAATGTTGGTAGATAGGTCAACTGGGGGTCAAATTATTGTGAAATATATACGCTCGTAGCTCAGCATGGATAGGCTTAGTAGTTCCCCGCTCATGTCCACTCTCACGAATACCATGGGAAAAGAGAAAAGTACGACGCGCGGGTTTGTAACAGCCACTAATTCCAGTTCGTACGTTTGGTCCTCAAAGGGCTATATCAACCTAGTTAGAGATCTAGCTACCACACCTCATTCACCGGCCTACGCTACAAAATGGGCTTTTCAAGGTCGCCGGTAGTAACTCCCATTCCCAATATCTAAACCCCATAGTTAGAGTCTTCGAGTATACCCGGGAGCAAACAGGCCATATAAGTGCTCTTTGGGTTTCGACCTTCACTATCTCATAGTTAGCATAATCTCCTCTTGACGCCATAAAGCCTCGGGCTGACTGGGTCTATCGCCAGTGAACAGTCTGTTTTATTGTCTTTGCATTCCAAGCAGATCTTATTCTTAGTGTCGTACGCCCACCCGTCCACGCTGTTTCACTGGCTCGGGAATATGATGCGCTAAGGCCTGAATGCAGAAAAGCTTCTCATCTTTCGAACGTGCTGAATTAAATGAGGAACTACGTTTCTCGCCTTCTTTTGAGGTCTGAATTTAGGCTTCACACGTCATACAATAAATTCCGGTTGCTACTCCCCTTCCACCAAATTACCCATACACATTGGGTAGCTTGCTGTTCTTTACGTATCATCACACGCCATCACATGCCGATTTAGGACTCTTTGCACACACGATATGTTTATTCTCGCTTTATCGAGGGACACGGCCAACATGTGCCCAAGCGAGGTTTTTTGGCACAGCAGGGTTCACCCTAGGTTAATCTGCATGTATGGGGCTAAGCAGGCGGTGCCGGTTATGTTCCACTGAACGGTTCCGAGGCGAATGTCACTGACGGAAAAGTTGCGCAGGAACCACCGTAGGTCTTGAAACTCCACCACCCAATCGAACAGCGAGGATCGAGTAACCGACCTAGGGTTTGGAATATGCGAATTGAGTGCGGGTTGGATGTCACCTCCTCGCCGGTCATACCACAGGCTCTCAGAAACTGGAACCGCGGATAGCTATGTCGTGTCAGCGCATAAGGGAATCAAGTTTACTTGGTGTCGGACCATGGCTGTAGTGTGATTTACGACGTAACAAGTCGCACTAATGCGCCCACAGCGATCATCTGGACGACAGTATCAACCATCAAACGGATTTTAGAAGGGATGGGGCGCAGGCGGCATACTATAGTTATACGCTTCGAGGCGCCACCGGACGGTCCTTTCTCTCGGGGCGTACAGAACATAACGGCACCATTCTTGGGTTGTCTCATTGCAATGGTCCAGAGGGCGTTAGTACTCGTAGGTTTTTATGCCAACGGATCCTACCAGAAAGTTGTCCTTACTCTCAATGGTTACACCCAGCGACCAGCGACCTTTGTCCCCGACCACGGAGAGGGCGGGAACCCGGATCTCAAGATTTGCCTGGCACGATAAGTCTAGAACTCCTTCCCTCATTCTGCGTATACGCCATCTGCTAATACTGCGGAACGCGCAAGCCACAAGATCTTTCCACTGCGATAAATTAAAGATTAGAAACATTTGAGCGCAATGCCCCAGGTATAACCACCTCACAGGGGGAAGAGTCAACAAATGATTTAAACCTTACCGCGGCAAGATCCAGCTGGGCGACCTGTGGAAAGGGGGCTCTTCCCACATTATGGGACCCCGAGAATGCTAAGAGCGAAGCGAAGATTTTGGACGTGCATGTAGTGGGCTCAGATAAGTGCGACATACACTGCAAGAGTAGACCACGCTTTATGACGGCGTCCTAAATGCGACTACTCTACAACATAGAAAATATGGCGTCCGTACAGGCACAGGCTTACATCACCCACCTCCAGGACGGAAATCTTTCACTTAGGTAATATCAGTTGCATCCATACTCTTGTATCGGTTGAGACTCTAGAACCTATTTCATTTCCCCGGCACGAGGAAACCAATGTTGCGCGTTGGCGTGAGGCTTACTACCCGATTAGCACGTTCGCAGTGGTGTGCCGACCTTATACGGATTTCTGGTAACGGCATGTGATACGGTACCCTCTCAGGTCTTTCGGTTGGCCTCGGGAACTGACACGGAGAGGTCCTCCATACTTGGGCGCTTGCGTCCTGTGTTGTAACCAACATAGTATCAAAGGATTTCGCTCGTAAACCCTACGGTCCAGTCGGGCCCATTCATGCGGTAAGCCGGCGTATAGTAAACGGTAGATACCCGAAACTTGTTGCAACGACGTTCGGAGCAAGCGGAAGGGGCGCCATCTCGGGCGTTTATTGACAGTCTTTATCTGTGCACTACTTACTTAGACCGTTCTATGTTGGTTGAACGCCTATGCACGAGAGACTGCGCCTATCGACTCTCTAACTCAAGACAGGTACCTTTAGGACGACTGAGCTGACGCAGACACGATGCGACCTAGCAGATTCCAGCATTTATGCGCACATAACACGTCCTCTTCGTGTATGACGGATGTACACCAGATGCATGGCAGCAATTATCTTGATGTCCTCGATTCGTAACCCAAATTGTCAATTCTAGTTCCTATCGTGGTCTGTCTTATTATCCTAATAGGAAAAACAAATCGGGTGCCCGGGAGATCGCAGTGAATAAACTAGAAAGCTGGGTACTCTTCATATAGATGTGATAGCAGGAGTAAAACTGACGTAGCGTCGTATTGTTGAATAATTTAGTCGATCTCCAAAACGAGGTCTGTGCTTCCCCTGCCTAGTGGAGCAGCATCGCGATACTATCGAACGTTTCTGATAACGGAGCACTAATAGTTAGTATTCGGGCACACGAGGCGGTATCACCTTTCCTTTATCCGTTCGAGAGTGTCAAAGCTCATCACATGCCCCCCGAATGGCGACATCGGAGACCGGGCAGACTAAGGGCCGCACGAGCCGCAATGTAGCATGATCTCTTACGTTTCTTACTCTTAGACCGGTTCCAGCGTTTGCCTACGGTTCTCTGATCTGCTTTCCGGGGACCTGGACACACGAATTAAATCCGACTAAATACATCATGCTGTCCAATCGTAGGAACTGACGGATCAAAGGTTTTTCGGTCGATAGACTGGCGGAAGTAGCGGAATTGACATGCGCCCGGATACGCTGTCACTAATGTCCTAAATGAGTACGCGTCCATCCCTAGGTTAAGCGGACACATTACCAATTTAGCGTACACCCCGTAAACTTCTTGTTTTAGTAGCCGGCTACTTCCAGAGAACGAGTAGACTACTCTAAGCCTAATAGGAGCTCACTACGACGGCCCGATTGCGTTAGTTGGCACCCGCAGGAGGTATGCGTTCGCGTGACTGCGGCCCTTGGTACCTTGCCCTCGGACAATGGCACCCGACGTGTAGGCAAAGGTGAAGTCCTGCCGCCTACGGCTCGAGCCGTGGGTATCCAAGGTCAGGATGACGAATAGAACAACACATCTGTGTGGAAAGTGTGGAGGTGCAGCGCATAAGAACGGGCCCCTATTATGCGCCGGTATCAGAGAAGATTCGCCTGGGAAGGGAACCTATAGTAGCCTTTCTACAGGGTTCGATGGAGCATGCTGGGGGCACACTGGATGTTCCTGTGGGTTTGGCTCCGCCTAAGATTTCCGAAGCTAAGGGGCAGTAACCCGTTGCTTGACAACGTTCTTCGCCAGTATCCGTACCGCTCAGGCGTATAAACCGTTTATGCAAGCAAAATCAAGAGCGCTTCGAGAGTGGAATGCAACGTCCTTTGTCTTCTGAAGTGCGATTGTCCAGTGGGCATGAAACTTTTACCGACGGCATCCATCACACAACCATTTGCGTATAGGTCTGCATAAATATTTATCGAACGGTGTATGCTCATCGCGGGCTTACCAGTGTACCTACAAGAGCACGTGTGCGCATATAGCTGAGACACCCTCTTGCGGGCACGCGTCCGCTACATTCGTTTCTAAGATTCCCAGAGACGCTTTGTATGCCTACCCGCGAGACGGTATAAGGGCTCACACGGATCCCATCATAGTAAGGTCGTAAGATCCATACGTCAATCTAAAAAGTCCTATGAGCATTCGTACGTGCCCGTCGATCAGCTGGCCGAGGCCCGCAGACCGGGGATCTTTCGCGTGAGAAATGGGAGATGTCTTCGTGTACAATATACAAGGGTGGGATAGTTCTAGGCATTATTTTGCTTGCCGTGACAAAGGTCGTCCAAAGCACCGAGATCCCGGGAAAGACTAATGTTTAATCATTAATTACAAGTTCGGCCTACAAGAATAGAGCTCTGGACCACCGCGACCGTCCGAGAACTGAATCTGTCCTTATTAATTCCTCGCGAGCATGACTATTAAATCATGCCAGGAGCTGTTCACCCCATAGTCTGCTCGTTCGGAGCGTACGCCAAATATTCTTTCGAACCCGGTCCTAAAACAAATTTCACCCTGACCCGGCAGACTAAAGTTACTCACTGTCAGTTGGTCCAACCGCTACACGAAGCCGTAGAATCGGGGAGACTGATCTAAACAAACGGTTTTTATGTTACGAGAGGACTATTAGTCCGCGGAATCCCGTATGTAAGGGGCGGGTGATCTGACCATTCCCAAAGGGAGGTTAGTAGAAGCGGCTACCTATACCGCGGGCAACGCTTCGGGCAGCCCCTTGCTTCACGTAGCCATAGCCCCGACATTAGAGTTCTCGCGAACGGAGAAGTTCACGCTGGCTTTGACGAGCCTGCGTTATCAGATTTCGCCCATGCTAGATATTGACCTGGTCATTCCGTTAGTTGACCGTTGGGATAGATCTAGGGAGGCAGAGTGTTTTTGTTGTTGAGATATCACACATTGGTTAAAATCGGAATGCTTATTCCATGGGAAAGGGTACGATGCGAGGTAGCTTCAATCAGTACAAACTGGCAATTCAGTTAGACGGTTTTCTCTATGAACGAAACCATAATGTCCATTATCCTAGAAGAATCATGGCCGGCGAGTGTACTTGATCCACCGTTACCCTCAGTCTTGTCTAGCGGCATGTCGGTATTGCGGCAAACGCGCGCCCTTTTACCGCTAGGCGAAAGGCTTGACAGAGAGGGATTCTGCAAGCGTGACCACATAATTCATCAAATCCCTTGCTAAAGTAAGGACTGAGGAACACGACGAGTAACAAATTCATCAAGATCATGTCTCTATACACCACTGCGCTGGGTGCTCGACATTTGGGCGGGTATCCCGATGGTCCTATCAAACCTTCCATAACCCTGTTCAATAAAATCCGATCGCATAGCTAACGAGTTTAAGCTTCGCCTGTTCCTGACGACAGTCTGCCCTCGTGTTGACTAAATACCTACACTCACAATATTGACTCGACGTTAATAGTAAAATAGCCCAGTACAACGAATTAGCCAGTGCTAAGGCGAAATTTGTCATGAGTGATGAATTGAGAAAACGTCAACTGCGCTATGACACGTCGACGTATAGGTAGAAGCCCACTTCATCTGCAGTGTTTAAATCATTAGACCAGATCTGGCAGGTCTCGATCGCTTGAGTGTAGCGCACCCAACATTATCTGAGTTCCTGAAAAACGCACTCGGCTTACCATACCATATGAAAGTCCCAGCGTTATCGGAGTTTCTTGTAGCAAGATGGAGAAGAAAAAGAGATACGATTTGAACGCAGATTTGTCCGTCTATAGTACGCCACCATAGTCCACAGTGAGATATCACGTTATCTTTATCGCATGGCGGAGTTAAATTCCCACAGGATTGGGACTTCCCATCTGACAGTCTCCACTCGCTGAGGATCAGCAGATTTTGCAGCATTGATTGAAAGAAGCCAGCTGTTAGACTAAATGAAAAATTCAGATCCCAATAGACCTTATTACACTTTGGGAGCTCTAGGAATTCAAACCAATTGGGGCTAACCAGTGATTTTTGACCATTAAAGCCGTGATCAACAACAATTGATTCATATACTAACCAAGGACCATTCTGGCCAATTAAGACCGCATCAGATTCTTATAGGCCGGCAAATTGGATCCCTGTCCTTCGGCGTGTGGCCTCCCATTACAGTGATCGTCTCTGCCCATCCGTCGATATTAATCTCTTACCGTGCATTTGGTGCATCTATGCCTTTCTAGCACTCATATCCGAACAATACCTAGCGATTTTCTAATTGTTGAAACATTACCTCGCCATGATCACTAGGTGCATTACCTTCATTAAGATTTTCCCCGACTACGGACCTGGTCTTCTTCTGGTTGGTGTGCGGGCTGCTATTAGGTACGTTAGGCTGAATAATAACCATATTCTCCACCACACTTTGGGAAAGACGCTTATAAAGTGTCGATTGACTTCGAAATCAGCCGATCAAACCCTACTGGGGAGATGACCGTACTTGATCGTGCGCCGCGTTGGTGAGCCGCGGAAGATTTACAAGGCCCTTGATTTTTTATGGCGTAAACTACTACCCGTGAGTATGTCAATTCATCTCCCATGTCGCCCGGCCACACCAACTGGTTGTATAATTGCCAGTCTATTACGGAACTAACCATGCACACAACCGAACCGGCTCACAGAGAGAGCAATCAAATAAAGCTCTGTCGGACCTGTGCCGACATAATTGCGAATTGTAACCTTATTTCCAAATACACTGTCGCAGATGAGATCGTTGAGATGATTAGAGTCCGATTGGGATGGAAGGACGTAGAGAAATAGCGGGGGTTACAGCGGTACGGATTTAGTAGCTCTTCCACCCAGGCTCCACCTTATACCTACCAGTACCGCGTTGCGGGGGTAAGTATATATTTTGAATAATAGACAGCCGTTTCATTGCCACGGTACAGCGTAGAAAACGTGGTTCCATTCCTTGGGTGCGGGTTGTTATCCTCGTGGTATTTCTACCACTTCCCACAAGACGCCTCCTGGCTCGTGTGGCGCTTGCACCTCAAGGGCGTAGTATCCAGGTCTCCCTGCCGTATGTCGTATTGCGTGGCTGTGGTCTTGGCGTTCCTTCCCGTATCACCGTTAACCGGGGAGACTCGGGGGGTTCCCTCTGCTTAGAATAGCGCCGCCAGGAGAAACCTGTTAGCACTGCAGAAGCATAAACTTCCACCACCCATTGCTAGCAACAACCTGTCTGATTGAGCACTCACTAAGCGTACACTGGCTCAATTTGTAACACGCATGAACTCCTCCACCTTGTCGACCACAGGTCTGAGACACAATAGCGCCGTGTAGTTCGTCACTCAGCCTTCGATAGATACGGACACCCGCGAAGGACTGGTATGGAGATTGGACTTAGCTGGTCGGGTACTGCCTCTCGTTTATCACGGGAAGCAGAGAAAATCACGCAACCGTGCAAGGAACTATGGAGTGGGGCAAAGACTCGACGCTAAGGTCACCCGTCACCTACCGTGTGATCTCTAACGGGTCGCACCCTCTCGAGATCAACTCTTAAAGAACTTGCTCATATATTAGCTTTTTCGTCGTTGATAATTGTAAGCATGGATGAAAAGCGGTGCTCTTATACCTCCGCTGTTATTAAGATTGAAAAATATAGTCGCGTGTGGTAGTCTAATATCTTATAAGCCAATCTCTAAGCAAACATGCAGTTCTAAGAATTCCTTAATGTCCAAAATGTTGTAATGCAGAGGGGGTCTAAGAAGACAACTACGACGTATTTAAGGCTAGGGGAGACATCCATGTAGAGTTCACTTTCCCGTTCAAGTAGACGGTTGTCGCCACTAATTGGTTTTCGGCTGTTAGTAACGAGTGAGGCGGCTTAGCGCGGCTGTGAATTTGCCACCCTCGAGTCATGCGTAAAGAACGGGACGGGCCACCAAAGTCAATCCAGCCAGCAGGCGATTAACCCTAGTATTGAAGCCTCGCGAATACTAACGGTTCTACGGTTCTGGACCTTACTGCGGGGCGAGAATTTTTTCAACCAGGCAAATCTCTCATGGGGTATGACGTATTTATGGTTCTGTATAATAGAGTTTAGTGAGCGGTGTATGCGCCCGCCGCCAGGGTTGATCATTAGAACCCAAGCCTAATGGGGTCCTTGGTCTCACTAATCGACGACCCGTTCAGTCCCCCCCATGAGGTTATCTGCGGGATCAACGTCCCTCGTGGTTGGCGACATGCACCCCGAACCCAAACAACCAGTCTGTATGGCTTGCGGTTTCACGCCGAGCGACACTGTGACCGTAACGTTGTGGAGGCTCCGCTGAACATCCCGTTGGTAAGGCACTAGGTCTAGCGGTCCTCCTACCTCTGATTAGACCTAACACCGCCCTTCCACACTGAGCTTTCAGGGCACCACAAGTATGTCCTGATGTATCTCATGTGCTCGTCTATAGCTGTTGCGGGCTCCAAACTGCCGTTATCCGTCATACGGGACAGATAGCATATTCATCAGCTAGGACTGCGCTAAGGGCGAGTCTCCTTGGGTTATGCCGGATCTCTAGTTTGGTCAAGAACTGAGTCGTGTTCTGCAACAATGACACTGCGCGGACCTGTCTATGCTCACGCATGGGTACGGATATCGAGTGCGGCTCTAGGATACAATAAAGTGCCGATTCCGATCCCGAACTAACACTCACTTCAGGGCTGCCTATCGCCGCGGGTTAAGTGAGCGTATAAGACCGCTCAACGTTAATACGGCTAAGGGCCGCGTAGTTAGGACCGCGCGAACTCATGGCGACTTGACCGGGAGTATCTGCTGCCATTGCCTTCTTGGATTCGGGTCGCGGAAAACCCATCACACACTCTGGATTTTGTAGATGCGAATGCCCATAGGGATTCGAACGGTTCCACTCTCGTACTGCTTTGTCGACTTGTGGTTATACGAGCTCAAGTGATTACCGTTGCGACACAACCCCTCACAACACCGCGATACTAAGCAACGATAATTTCCTATATAGCACACGTCCCTTGTTCTGTGGCGAGTGGTGGTGAAGGCAACAAATTATGAGTCTCGATTTTAGAGGAATAATCCTCGTGCTCCCCAGAACCGTTAATCGAGGGGCTGAGGGCGCAAGCACCTAAGCTACTTACCCTGCCCGCATCACCTGGACATCGACCCCTAGATAACCGTCGTGGGGCCCATCGACCGACTCCCCCGTGATGAATGGAAAGTCTAGTCGCAAGCACCGCGTAATTTAAGACTATAGCATCGTTTTTAAATGATATAGTTCCGCTCCGGCGGAAGTTTCCTCGTAGCCCTTAGTTAAGCGTCCGGAATCCCCTTATCCGCACATTCCACCTAGAAGAATTTACCTGTTCGGTGGTTCCCTTGTGGACGTCGACTTCTAAAGTTCCATTGTACGCAAGATTTGGGCAAGGGATAATACACGATACTCATGCCATCTGTTTGAACTGCTAGCATGGCGTTCCTACACGCTTCAGTTTGTACCGTAGTCGGCTGGTTGACTGTCGGCTTGTTGCATTATCTAATTGAGTCAGGGGAATTATGGATATGTTCGAACAGCAGCCAGGCACGTACGCGTGAACGACCATCTGACCCCTCGTCTAATCGATGCACACAGATGAGTCGTAAGAACGGCAACGTTGAACTAGAACGTTCAACTTTGATGTCACGTTAACCCCTCGGCATGAAATGCGCCATAAGTTGATATAACAGGATCATCGCCTGCTCATCTGAGGTTGGGTGATCAGTGGTCCGGATGAATGCTTAGGTACACTGAACCGTCACGTTGGTTTCTTCATGAAAGCGGCTCGAATGTTAGACGCAAATGCCTGTTACCTTAGGCTGTGGACTACCCCTATGATATAATACGCAGAGCTTGGCCAACGTCCAGGGTTCTGGGAGGGCAGCGTCACCAGGTACACGGATCTGATAGCTCTTTTTCTATAATGCGGGATTTCGTTTGGGCCCTGTTCTCGAATGGCGGCTGATCTTATCTTGCTCATGCTTTACCTTTAAAAGCATGGGGTTACTGTGGCGGAGTAGTAACAGTGTCGAAAGTGAGCGGAGTAAGCGTCTCCTCTGCCTCTATGTGCATCACCGTCTTGCCTGGGTCCTAATTTCAGGCGCGATCTGGCTATATCCGCATAGACTCCGTTCTACTTCCATTCTAGCGGGCAACGTCCGTGCGCTGTTAAGTTACAAGCAACGAAACTCACCCTTGTTGCGCGGTGGAGCGGGTTTCAATGAAGGCATTTTACGTTAGACGACCTCTGCATAACCATTATTGGCGCCTATCATGTATAAACCTCAACTCTATGGTAAAACAGGCTGATGGGCTCCCCGGCAGTCATAAGCACAATCCGACGGGACTTTTTTTCCCGATAGGCCCTTCACCATGGAAGCTTCAATTCGCAGCCTATCGATCCTATGCGCCTCCGGTGGCACAAACCAGCTCGAATATCTAAGACGAAACCTTCCCGATGAGGACGCCAAGACGATACAGCCAATTCAGTTTGGGGGAGACCGTAGGTGAAACTGCACTCCCTCAAGACCCTTACAAGTGGTCGTATGATAACTCCTCGGTCATTGATCACGATCGGCTACGAACGCCTTTGTGACCCATTAATCCGTACATAGAGTTAAAGATTACTGAGCACAGTGGCGATGTGGTGTTTGCGCCTATCACCGAAATCGAATGCTACGTCACCGCAGCGGAGATAAAATTTTTTGACCTAATACCTGGTATCCCCTTCTCCTCTGGACGCTCTACATTATGCAGACTTGACAGAAGACTTCTGGTGTAAGTTTCGGTATTAGAATATATGCGACTGAGAACTTCGACTAGAACCCAGATCAACGGGACCTGTGAGGAATTAACGATACGACACTCCACCGCTTGGCATTATACTTAAATTTTTGAGAGGCCTCGTCTTGAAACGCTCAACTGAGCCACAGGTTCAGGCCCGAAACTTATGTTATGATTCATAAAAACGACGGACTCTTTACCCCAGTTGACAGATCGACATCGGCCATGCGGAGCGTCATGCCTAATTTCATTGGTTGTACCAATACATCCGGCGAGCCTAATAGTCCCGATGTAATTATCTGTAAATTAATGGGCGTTAGATCGACAAGTGTGCCGCAAAGACATAGTCTCTGTTCTTTTTCTCCACCCGTGGACTCCGGCAATCAAAGAGAACTCGTGCAAGTTGGCGAGTCCGCTTAGCTTCCAACGGTGTTCATTCAGACTCGAGAATGAGGTAAGTTCGAAATCAGTCAGTCACGGCAAAGTGCAGCACTCCTTTCAATGCTGCCCCCTCAACGGGTAATGTTACCACGACTATGAGTGCAACTTGCAGGGGCCCAAGCTGTATTTGTACTATCGAAAAGTTAGATCAATCCGCTCACACTTGAGGACTCAGGGGTCAGTATCGAATGCAGGCACCGTGCCGGACCTATACGCGCGTCTTGCCTATCCAGTTGTTGAAACATCCTACAGGTTTATCAATTGACAACGGCCCTCACTGTCGAGCAATTAGAACTATCACGCATTACCATCGTTCGGTCAAGGTTAGCTCCGAGTGGACACTATCGACGATCTGTTTCTGGGGCACAGTCAACTGAAAGGGGACGAGACTAGGTCAAATTATGTGGTACTCAACAGGACTGCATTCGGATAGGACGTACATCACTTAACTCGACTGACATTTGGTACTACCTCATTGGCTACTCAATAAGACTACGCGTCTCGACCTCGCTGAAGTGATATGCTACTGAGTCACGTTCTATTTAAGAGTTAGTCTAGAAGCTTAGACCGCGCTCGAAGTCCAGTACAGATTCATGACTCGTTTTGTCGCTCCAGTGACAGTTCAGCAGCAACGCGCCGAAATTGAGCCGGGCGGTGATGTTTGCGTGTCGGATCGCACATGACCCGCCTATTTACATTCCTGTAGGAATCTAACTAAGCTCCTTGACGTCCGGCTCGTGTCTTGGACAGGTGATTTTCATGAAACTTGTTTCCAATGTGATGGAAGGGTTCACTAGGACTGTTATCTTCATATTATTGGTGAGTGTTTCTCTCGCTATTTGGTCGAATAATCTGGCGCGTAGGTACGCTTAGGGGTTTTCTCTATCGATTAAATGCCACGCCGCCCGCGCAAACCGATAGATATCGTCTCTGAACTATAGGTATGTTAGGCCCCGTGGCTTATCTTCTATACGTGTCCTGCTCGCGTCAAAAACGGGCTATGCCTCGTGCCTCTAGCTCCAAGAATAGGAAACGTGTACGTTAAATAATTTCGGAGGGCCCTGCTCATGTGCGACGCTCTTACTACCCGTGCACTCAAATGTGACTAAACTAATCCCGGGGTGTTCCTGTTGTTTATCATAGCCGCGAATTGCGCGAGATTTGAACCAAGAGTCTAAAAATACGACGCTGCCCCACGGTGTGGAATCCAGCTGGGAGTAAGCAGCCGATTTACTTGGCATGACATCCACGTACCTTGTTTGAGTCGTGAAGTCTCATTGACACTCACAGTCAAAAATTAGTGGCGACACACTGCCAGATAACCCGCGAGTAATGCGCAGGACATCTGCGAGGAGCTTCTTGATGTGTCCTTACGGCCGCTATTAGAATGAACAAGAAGGATTAGATCACGTGTGTTAGTAAAGGGCGATCTTTACGCTCGCATGACTTAGAACCCCCAGCCTAAGGAGACTTCGACGTTGCGTGTCTCATAGTCAACCATAGTCATGCGGTTTGCGGCGATGCATGTTCCCCAGTGATTCACATGCGATAAGTACACGAATCACCTAGGTAGGAGCAGCTAGGACACGTGGTAAGATGGGTGCTATATTCTCGATAAAAACAGGAGTTCCACAAGTCCCGGGCGCCATCACTTCATCACCATCGAGAATATGTTTATTCTCTGCTTGTTGGCCCCAACAGGAGTAAACGGGGAAAGGATCCATCCCTGAGATTCGTTTCCCAGTTGTGCGTAAGCACTACCCGGGACCCCGATTATGATGCGCAGCGCTCCGCTTCGTGATGCTACGTGAAGCAATTAACTCGGAGCACTGAGGGGTGGATTACACCCATGTGAGCTATAGCGAGAAGTTTACCCGCTTTACAATAGTACTGCTCATTGCGTAGCCCCACGCAAGCGCGACGGCTACACTCAATGTTAGTTCATGTTAGATTAGATGTTAATGGGCTAGGATCAAAGAATCACACTGGGTTCTCCGCAGTTTGCCGAGGTTGCTTATCACAGTGCGACTGATAATTCGACGGAAATCCCTTTAATGAAGATTCGAACAATGAGCGGATGCCTGCCGAGAATGGTTCGGGCGACTGTGGATAAATCACTCCGCAACTGGTTTTGGTTATCTTTGCTGGGGGCCATAAGATTCGTTCTGAAATGGTCATTAGCTATATGAAGGAACGCTTCGATAAATAATTCAAGAAGTAACTTCTAGTTCCCCTGTCCAGTAGTGGACGGGGTAATGAAACAGGACCCGTAGATATCCACTGGTTATAATGCGACTGAGAATGGTCATCACAAGCTTCATTTAGAGCTTTCCGGGTCTGCGGACCCGCAAGCCCTACACGACGCTGACATGATCTATGAGCGAGAATACGAGGGCCCTCCACTTCACCGTTCTCTCGTGGGTGTGCGTTCACATAGTGTCCAGCCTGGTCGTCTGTCTTTGCCCGTCACCTTGTTCAAGACCGGCGCTCCCTTGTTTCAGCTGTGATAATTGGGCCATCGGCAAAACGTCCAGGACTTGATCTGGTCTTGATCCCTGCCCCTGAACCGCGATTGCACTGATTAGTGTTGTTTTTAAGTAGGTCCCACCCTCCGGCATTTGCCCTTCAATCTGATATAAGCGCACTGGCCGCAGGCACCTGAATCGATGAAATTATTGAACGCTTTGGGAGTGATGGTGTTATTTGTTCAGATGGGTGCGGCACCCCCCTCCTCCTATCCGACGACGGTACATACTGGACATGATACTTATGATACCCTCTAAATCTTTTAAGTGAGGAGTCGCATGTATGGGGAGATGCCGGGACCGCGGCACCTTAGGAACTCATTGCCTATAATTGCACATGAAACATAACGCTAACAAGTAAACCTTCCAGACGGCGCATCAGACATTGCCAGTTCAGTGAGTGCCTCAAGCGTGGTGGCGAGGAGTGCATCGGGTCAGAGTCCGGCGCGGCCGTCGCTTCTTGTGCGATTTTCTTCAACTATTGACTAACGTAGTAGACCGGGCGTCGGTTGTACCGGCACATCTAAGACCTCCGGATACGTCCCCCCTGCATTCAGTAGGCCTCCGCCGCCAACCCCGAGTGACATGGGCCCTTTAACTAGTGCACTCCTATGCTGCTAAGTATATAGCTCTAGCCATAGCCGACTGAAACTGAATCCTGCGCTTCTCGATCTTTCACGACGTTTCGCGAGTACACAGAAAGTGGGACAGACACAGTTCACCGATTTATCGTCCAGTTATCCACTATCTGTCTATGCACGGACCCGGGCCGTGTGTTACGACTGCTACGTAGGGTCGAGCTTAAGATAGCCTTCGAGATAAATATCACGTGGGTCTGAGCGTTAAAGGTCTCTAACAGACCCTTAGGGGATTGAGAACGCCATCAACGCTAGGTGGAAGTTAACGCGTAAGTTGCGCCAGATCGCCGCCGGACTGTCCGTACAGCGGGACGAAACGTCTTATTCCATCGTAGGCCAAGTCGTACTTGTCAGACCGATGTAAAACGGGACAGCACCGGCTGACTATTAATAGAACGCCGATCAACTGAGATGTCGGATCTCGGAGAACATCCGTATGCAACCACTGACTTCATCGAGCTACTTCCAGAGGTAGCCACGCGAAATGCTATAGACTGACCTGTTCCCCATCACATGGCGGGGGGAAAAGACGGAGTGGTCATAGACACCTTCGACACACTAGCATCAGCCAACAATTCTATAGTGCCACTGCACTAGTCAAAGTGATAGTCGATGATTTGGAATCACGAATCAACCTATCGTTCTAACTGACACGCCGGTGGCACGCCATGTAACCTGACACTCGCACGACCCGTACGAACCTCAGCGCCGATACTTCTGCTCATGGGTGGCCTCGTGCTGCGGGCCCTAGGTCCCGCCCTCCTCTCCTCAGTCCAGATTCGAGCCGTTCATTCGGGAGGGTAGGGGATCACGAGCCAAACGACCTCTGTGGCATGGAGACAGATGCATCTGGATGCCACCGTAATTCGCCGGCCTCTGAACGGAGTTCATCGGGACTAACGACCATTTCACGTGTAAAACCTGACCGTGTTGCATTGAATAAGGGCTGCCGGTTGAACGCTATGTCGATGGTGATTTTGCTATAGTTTGATACAGTTGAACATCACAGAGGTCGGCGGTAGTCCTAACAATCACTGCATCAATTACGGTCCATATGTCAACGCAATTACGTGTAATTGACAAGATTAGCTAACGGGCGCCACTTCCACTAGATCGGTTGTAGCCTCTAAGACGCCAATTGATAACATTTACGATCAAACATAACGGGAGCGAGGATCCAATTAGTTATCAGATAGATTCAAGTTTATTTTTTGATCAGTTCTCTGCTCGGTTGCAATGAAAAAATTGCTGTTTTAAATTTCCTTTGCTTAGTATGATGCTAAGCACGTATCATCTCGAATGTTACGGGCTGTATCTTGGGCACGAGTGAGGGCGTCGGGATGGCGCGTACAGGCTGAGGGATAGCTACTGGATCAGGTACAACACTGTTTCGCCCATTGGGCAGAGGCAAGTAAGCACTATGAGGAGATTGTTACGACCACTGGGGGAGTATCACAGTTGTGGTCTAACATCGGGTTCGTCATAGTTCGACTAAGCCCCCGGCCGTCATCGCAGGGCGAGCTGGATGGGTACAGTGTTTTAGTAACATAGACCGCTTCCAAGCTCTAAGCATTCAAAAAGGCGCACGTTGACTACGGACCGTCCAACGATATGGAAACCCTCGACGTCTAAGAATTAAACAAGGGAATATCTGGTGTGAAATGGTCGATTTCTCCTACCTCAGGTTCAATATGAGGTGCCAAAACCCAAATAGAATTGCCTTACTACCGGTGTCCTGGGCAGCTCTTCTAGGAAGTTTTGCTAAGCGGTTGAGCTAGCTCAATGAGATAGTGCGAATAACCGCGGACCCACCTTGCTCGTGACCTCGGGTGTACAGGCGTGTTGGACACTTAGGATCAAGCCTGTTGATAGTAGAGTGTCCTACGTCCGCGGAGGGATAGATGAAAGGCATAGCTGTCCGAGTTCGACCGGATCATACTTTGCTGTCGGGCGTCAGTAGGGAATACCACAAAAACATGATAACGCGTTTTGCGCGCGCTCTAACCACTGCCGAACATTGCGACTCATAACTCAGTATATAGGTCCAACTTCTAGTGGGCCTAGCACTATCTAATTTCGTAAAACGAGGGCTGCCCTACCTTACCCCTGTTGGTTCCTCTCAAGGGGAAACATTCCGACGATAAGCCAACGAACACTGTGCTAGAGGTTACCGCTATCCTAAGGGGGCACAGCGGCGTGGTTGAGCCCCATTACGAAGTGCTGACTCTTCTTTTTGGTAATATTGACAATGATGGTGGGGTCGTATGGGCGCTACTGTAATAGTGCCGAACTGCTTCAGGTTTCGCCTGAAATGAAAGACCATCCCCTGATTGTTTTCCATTCCCGGCTCAGGGTTTAGTTACAGCAATGCCCGTATGGGAATACCGGGGGACACCACCGTGCTTCGATTCCAACTACTACAGCCGTTTCCCTAACAGAACTTTTCACATTTGCGAGTTTGTGGAAGCCTGGGACTAACACCAATTACGTTCGCCTCTATAGGCACCGCTTACAATAGAGTAGTCGTAGCTGGTGCACGTTCTTAGACCACACCAGAGGCGCGCGCGTTTGTATGGATTCTTCGGGGCTCGAGCAGAGAGAAACTCTTGGTGACAAGTTGCGTCACCCTCCCTCTTGCCGCATAAACTTCACGTAGTTGTAGCAAAGCCTTGCGGCTACTACCTGTCCAAACCTGCCTGCTGTTACTAGGAGCCAAGAGGTATTAATGCTACAGTCCAACAAAGGCATCCTCTTAGCATATTTTCAGTTGAAATACCCAGTTTTCAAACCAGGTGGGATTTCGTAACGCCTGAGTTAGCGCAAATAAACTTTTAGACACGTTTCGGAACGGATTATAGCGAAATGTACTGCACCAGTAACGCTGGCGGTCCATTAAGTGCGCAGGCAACATGAATGGCGACTACTTCTATTGTCGGCTCAACGTCCACCAGTAAGGCATAAGCTTTCCGGGAAAACCATTATTGTAGATGAGTTAAATTAACTAGGTGTACGCCAAGATCCTCCAGTGGGTAAGCCAGCAATGTTGCGTATGCCGACACGAGCTTGCAACCGCCACTTTACTAGACTGGGGGCATCATGTGGGGCCAATGGTGTACGAGTGTGTACTGGTATACCGGTGCACGCATCAACGGTATAGATCTCTAGGCAGTGGTAGGGCAATGACGTACTATGTACTGGGCCACAACGTTCATGAGTCTGATCCATTGGGACCTAGTCCAACTATAGTACCGTCTGCCTGAGGGCTAGTGAACCACGTATTACTTCGACTACCGCTTTGAGGATTGAGAATGCGATATAACACTAGGGCCGTCGCGCCAGTACCGACCTACGCCTGGACACCTATAGTGCTACTACATCCGTACCGGGGGAACTTACTATTGAAGCTAACAGGCGAATCTGCACAGGCCTCTGATATTGTAGCTTAAAGCACTACATTTGCCGGTTTTCCTCGCGTGTATGGAAAAGAAAGGTTAACGTACATGTCTTGTTTTTCAATCCTCCTCAGGTGCTACCCTGAGCAGTGGGGCGCTCGGCCATAAAGTGTGACGAGGCGCGTGTTCAAACTCATTATTGCAAATGTAAGGCTCCGAACTTACTCTGACCTGGTCATTCTTGACTTCTCGAATGTACACTAATCAAAGTCCGGCGCTTAGTGGGTCCTTGATAGCGACTTGGGAACCGGGACTGTACCGTGTGAGTTGAAGTCTCATATGCTACGGCCCATTTTATCTAGGTCAGTGGATTACATAGACTGTGTTAGACCTAAGGTAGTGAAGGTAAGACGTAATAATCGAAGTCTTGTTAAAGTTGACCTACCCATGCAGCAAACGCAGCATATTGAACGGGTTGCCAACTTTTCGTAGTGGAAGGCTTTGTGCGTTTTGAAGACGGCACCCATTTTATCGCGGACGAATTTGGTATCCACGTTTGCGCGCAGAGCAGCACGGATTCTTTCCATATCGTCTTTCTTTGCTGGAACCCTCCGTTTACCCTGATTTTTTCGCGTCCGTCGTACATACTCGTGGACACTCGGGTGCCACCTTATAAGGGCGCTTACGGAGAACTTAAATGGCTTTCAGAGGACGCACGAGTCCGCTCGCCCAAAAAGTTAACCTTATACCCAATCGGAGGCACACGGTAAAGAATTTGACCACAGCATAATGTCAGCTGACTAAGAACCCTTGTAGTTGAGAGGATCTGACATGCTCCAGGTCGTACATGTCCGAATGCTGCCTTTAATTGCGAGGCGTAGAGACCGTACCCATAAGAGTGAGTACGATCGAGCGGACAGGCGCATCGTGAGCTCATTGTGACTGATACACCTCATCCACAATCTGAAATATAGGTCAGTCCTTGATAGCTTGTATAACTGTAGGTTAGACAGAAAGTATGTACTCATAGGTCGGCAGCTTGGCCACTATAACTGATGGCACCCATATGCTCATCCTCCAACTCTTTACGCGTTGCAGATCAACGTGTGGTAAGCGGGCCAATTAATACCTTTAGCGGATAATTGGGATGGGTCGCAATGCAAATGCTCATCCTATGAGGTGTTGCACTACCGACGGACGACGATACGAGAAGGTTATACGTCATGTAGAGCATCCCACTCTACCCTTTCGTTACTATGAGGACTCTTGTTCCTTACAACCGTAAGCTGTTAGTTATGAACAGGGAACTGATATCGTAAAAGCTCAGTACCAGGGCTCAGATCACCAGCTATCGCATACGTCAACAAACTCGGAGTCGCGCCGCCCCGGATCACCTTTTGCAGCTACCCGACGATCCCGCAGATGGCAGCACTGTTGTTCATAATTTGAGATTCTAGCATAATCCTTTTTTGCCAGTTGCTCTACTTAGTGGGGTACGTAGCAGTGCGGCCCGCGAATTATAATCGGGGTGTTGTCCTTTTTATCGAAGGAAGGTCGACGGACATCTGATGAACAGACGACATAGCGAATCAAAAGAACGGATTTGCTGGGAACCACTAGACATACCCTAGCGTTTGGTTCGCTAACCTTGGGCTCATGAAGAGCACAGGACTTACACACTTGGAGTCCATGTGCGACTCGTGGTATCGGTATGTCTAGTTGCGCCTCTAGCCGGGTGGGTACATGTCTAGAGCCGGCTGGAACATAACTGAGGGTACATTCACCAGGCCCCGCGCCCGAGACCGCTAACATCAGTCAGTCACCCGTCACTTTGGGCACGGCGGGCTCAGACATAAAGGTAATGGGCGACTTCGCCTTCCATTATGCCGGCTTGCCCTAGGAGCGTCTGCCCCATACATCAACTTCTCGGCTTTCATCCTCGCGATACCGGCGTCTGCAGTCCCAGTCCATAAGAACGGGGGCCATTTGTGATGCAAGATATGCGCTTGCTGGATTCCACCGCGAATCTTCGAGGCTAGGTGTTCTTCCAACCTTACCGCTCTTGTTCAGAGTCAGCTGATTCCCGATTAAGGCGGACCAGAGCTTCGATACTTCAATACCGACGTGAGATGTTCTCTACTGGAAAAAGTGGGGATATACTCAAGATGATCCGAATCACACATCGTAGGACCTTGGCCACTGTCCTACTTTAAGAATCTCACTGCTCAGTTTTGCACTCTAAATCGCGCAGTAAAACCGCATGCAGGCCGGGGTCACATCATTCGGCGTCATGTGTATTTCGGAGTCTGCCATTTCGCGGGGGTAGCTGTTCTTTGGGGCTCAGGGAAGTGACTCGAGATTTACGCGTGTATTGGGTCCTCGACTCGGAAACGGCAGATCCGCCCGATTAAAAGTAAACGCGGCATTACAGTGGGGTAACGGTCAAGGTCCTCTTGCGTCAGCTTACTGTAGTCAACACGAGATGACTGAAAAAAAGTCGACGCTCACAGTCAGGATCCGCTAACCAGCGGGGCGGCAATTGGGGCGACGGCTAGTTTAGGTTCTGAGGACGATCTTAGTACCACACTTTTGTCATGGCGGTCATACATACGGATCTGAAGCAATGGGTAAGTTAAAGCAAGCGGCCATTGAATAAGTGTCACCTAGGGGTATTGGACGAGAAGCCCCTGGGAATATAGCCCGTTATTTCGGGTTTTATAGATCACGATAATGAGCCCCTTAGATGCCGTCGTTAGACCAGGGGCCATCTGGCGCCTTCGGAGAGACTGGTAGCCATGAGACACACGTAGCAACAAAAAGTGTGCTCTGGTAGGGCTGTTTATGAAACTGATGCTCCAGGTCATCCACGTGGAATTAGGCCGTAAGCGAAGTAAGCTTCTCATTAATAGCCGTTCAACTACTCGGAAACAGGCACACCGTGCCACTCACTTTATCAATTATTATTTAAAATTTGGACGGCCATAACAAATAATGAAGGGCAGGAATACAATGCGAGCATGTCCGGTACTTGCAGAGCGTAAGGGTATTGACTCATAGCCGATACATGTGTGGCAACTTGAGTGGACTCACTCCAGATATTTATTAGGTAGATATTTTTGTAGCCGCCCCACTACTAGTCCCTATCTTTTGTATCACCCGATGAGTATTAGCATGCCTGCGGGGCTGGCATAGAAAGAACCACGAGCATCTGTTACCAGCCAAGCTAATTCAAAAGTATCGGCGGCGTCGTTCTCTATACGATACACTTAGATAGCATGCTGTGCAATGTTTCTGGCTACATCAGTGAATGTCCTCCGCACGTTAGGATTGTGATCTATGGAAGTTATAGACGGTCGGTCAAGTGTCAATTAACGGCCTGCTCAGCGTCGGCGATGTGGCCCAGCTCACCCTAGCTGGCGCTTGGCTGAAGCGCGATTGTTCTAGTGGGTTCTCTGGCCACTGTGATCCGGTTTTCCACGAGTGCGCCTCCGGTTTCGGCAACTGAGTGTGGACCGCTCCTCCAGGAAGCGGAACTGAAATCAGTGCCTCTGTCGTCTGGAGCAGGATACCGCGCGTCCTTACGGATCCTTAGAGTCCTTTTAGACATATCGATAACAGGTGCGCTCATATGCCTCCGTCCGTTTTTACTGACCGCGAATATCAGGGTATGTCAGATTATCCCGAGGGGGCCTTATATTGACCCACAAACTCCAGCCGATGACACTATGGTCTTATTTGCACAGGAACATGCGTAGGCTACAAAAGATTTTCTTACTACTGTCCGGATCCTTCCCAATGAAACTGGCCATTCCGTCGTTTGTAACTGGTCGCTGTGTAGACGTTGGTGTGCTGGGTTAGTTGGGTGATCACAATTGCATGCCTTTACATAAATCTATGAAACGTCTCGTTGGCGCTTTGTGGATCGTCGTTTTACTACATTCCGTTAGGAAGCATGGCCAAATAAAAACGCGAGCTATTGGCGCAGCCCAAGGCCAGAATCTGCCGAACCGTAAAGTTCATTCATAAATGTGGTCATACTTTTCAATAGGCCAGGTACCGAAAAGTTGGATGCAACGTCGTTAACGCTAGCACCGATATCGATATATTTGACGCCTAAGGGAGTATCGACTCGCTTCTGTTAGGACGTCGTTCCTTGCCGTCAATATGACTGCTTAGTAGTTACCGCTCTCGATCGATTGCATACCTGTACCCGATCTTAGACTATAGATGCCCCAACGCCCAGTCCAGCGGGTGTTTGAGCCTATGTGCTGCCAGACTCGTCCCCTATACTGCACCCTCAACTCATTGTGGGACCACCGAACGTTCGCTACCTCTCTCATCCAAGTACCCACTTTGCGCAATGGCGTGTGCCTTACGAAGAGGGGATTTGTTTGTTGCTCGTTATGAACGTTGAAAACAGACCGAGATAATACTATAGGCCCATAACGTCGGCTAGCCGGTACAATATCTATATCTGTAATCTGAAAGAGATTGGTAGATTCCAGGTGTCGTCATGCCATCGATGGGTCCATGGACAGGGGCTCCCGCGAGGGGCAAAAGAAAGCCGCCGATTGGCTTCGTGCTGAACGCACTCGTTTCCTCGCGCCGTTCGCGTATGACACGCTTCCGAGTCCTTGGTGCGGAAACTGGTGCGCGAGGAGGTTCTTCGTTTGCGCTACATGACGGGGCACCGTCACACAATGGTCTAAGACGCCCAAACATCGCATGCTAAGATCTGACAGGCGAATTGGAAATGTCATTAAACGAATATTTCGACTAACCAATGTAAACGAACCTAGCCCCCAAAGGAACTGTTACACGATCCGACCGGGCGGTGTACCCAGTAACCAGAGACTCGAACTACATGGTAAATCAGTCGACGCCTCAGGCGCCAGTTCTGTGGCCTCGACTTACCGGCTTATTGACAGAGGAGCTCCCAGTATCTAACCTCAAATCTGCCTGGATCGGCTCCTCGACTTGAAGGTGCTCTTCAAGGAATGGCGCTCAAGGTAGTGTTCTGGGGCAGATAATGCCGACAGCGCCGACGTCGACTAACTAGTTTCCAACTCACAGATAGACTCTCAACTATTAGATTGCGCCTGCCGAGTCTTTTCTGGGCATCGGATTCATTCAATTACGACGGCTATACACATTTCCCATCAATGGATTTATCAGAGGCAGCACCGAGACAGGGTTGGCCGTAAAGACGCCCCTGAAAGTATCTTGTTGGTCTCCGACATGATCGCAGCCGCATCCCCCGCCAAAGCTGTCCTGTCGGCTAGGTTTCGTTTGGTGCCCCTTTTTCCTTTATCCACGGAACTACCATGGTGGAGTTAGTCGGGGATTACTCGTCGCTAATTGAACCCCCTCGTGACATTACTCCCGAAGCAAACCTTCGGGGAATGAAAAACTAGTCCGCAGGTGGATGGAACCATCGTCGATCACGTCACTCGCCTCTATACGTGAATTTTAGAGTCTGTACATCCCCACACCAGTCACATAGTTTAACGTTTTCAGAAAACCGTACAAATTCTCCGGAGGACTCGGCGTGCGTCCGTTTTCATGATTAAGAGTTTGGCACAACATGGCAATGATTTTTAGGTACACGATGTAGCGTATACGGTCTAATTTGGTATATGTATGCGGGTTTGGGCTCCATCCACCCAGCCGCCAGGTTAGGCTCCTAGTGTGACGGTTATCCCGTTAAGCAACAACTTTTTCTGGAAGCTGAAAAGGTCACCAACCCCATGCAGTGATTCTTTTTTGCGTCGCCTGAGACCGTACCACGCCTAAACCGGAAAGCGTCCTCGTCTGAGTTTAATCATCTGTCCGATTATGAGAAGCTCTGTCCTGGTATTCAGAGATAAACTTCCCTAGTTCGCCGCCGCGGCCTTCAGTGTCCACAATATTACGCTCCTTGGGTGGGCATAATTATTGCTTCCATTACCGCATAACATATTCGAAAAAGCAATCTATCGACACGAACAGTGAGTGCTTTAACTTAGGAATAGCTCCAAGGGTGCAGATTGAGGCATCCGGACGCCTCTACGTCGGTCGGTGCTCAACGTACCCGGGTTCTATGGTACTATCAACTGAACTCAGCTGTTGACTGGAATAGTAGCGAGGCACTGACCTATATTCAATCACGGTAGTTTCACTAATCGAACGAATAACCACGATACACTATACTGAACGGGACCTCCAAACAGGGTTGTAGTATCACGATTTAGAAACGAATGGAGTGCTGGGTGATCCAAAGGGCATGAAAATTCTTAATTAGCGAATTGGTTAACCGGGTTTACTTGCATGGCGTCGAACAAGTGCGTTCGCAGGCAGATAACATGCTCCATCCGGGCGTAAGCCGTTTTGGGAGGCGATAAATGAGCCCTAGGTCTTCTCCGCACCCGCCCTTATGGCTAGCGCAGGTCCCTACCGGTTATCCGCAGAGATATCCCACGGCGCTGGCCAGGGCGGTTTCTTACTGTCGCTAGGTTTTAGTAGGTGAGGCATACAACGGATGCTAAAGATCGCCCAAAAACCGATGAGCGGCGTGTTTTATCTCAGTTGTAACCATGGGTTCTCTAAGGGAGGGTCAAGATCGCCAAGAAAGTAGTTTTGTGTCAATCGATCATCGCGTGGGACTTTTGAATACCGAAGCTTCGGGTGGCCTGACTAAGAGTCAGGCACAAGACATCTTAGTCGGTTTTGGTAGGTGGTATCATGTCCCGTATATGGACCCCTACCGTAATTGACATGCCTCCTTGCAGAGCGATGCCGACATTATCGTACGGGACATGCATTGGGTAGCACCGCTTGTTGTTGCACAGCGTGAGAGAGCGTAGATAGGACCCCTCAAATGAAGAATCCCTCGTTAACCTTTGCTTTGTTTTTTATTACAGGTCGTGAATGCCATAAGAGTCGCACGTAAACGCCACTCGACATGCTCAAGGCCCATTATGTACGTGTAGGTTTTTGGTAACAACCCTGAAACAGGATACGATGCACTAGGTGAAGTATCGCTAAACGTTTGTTCCATGCGCATCATTTATAATAATTCCCTTTAGAACATTCCATAACAGGCCTAATGATGATATCCCTGTGTATTGCCCAGATAAGCTCTTCGCAGGCACAGCTAAACGTTCTGTTATAGCTGGTAGTCGTGCAGTAAACGGATAGCGTTTATGCCGGATGGAAAAACCGAAGCGGTGTCATCGCCTCCCTTGGGTGATCGCCAAGATACGTCGGTTGGTCAACTGAGTTACTCTCGAATGTCTGCTCGCGCTAGGGACGCTACGGTTTTTGGTGGGTGACAGAAACTCTACACCGTTCGTATATTCGACACCAGCTCGTCCCATGACACACTAAGAGTCGGTCGACGTGATTGTCTAGACCGAAGCATTTAGTGTCACAGCAGCATCGGTGACACAAGGCGAGCCGTATTTAGAAGAATCAGAGTCGTCAGTACCGCTTTTGTTGGTGAGCGCGCAACTATTACCCCGTCACAGCTCGACCAGCAAGACAAAATTTCAGCCTGCAATGTGACCCATTGGGACTTATAAGGAGCGAACTACCCGTCGCAGCTACATCTATGTAGTAGCAGTAGGAGAGATGCCAAGCCATTGCGCGGCACCCTCAAATCTTCAGTCAGGGTCTATTTCCCGGTCATCTCGGCTGTAAATACGCCCTCGTTGATACTTGATTACTGCGCAGGCCTAGTACATTCATCTGAAGATGGCGGTATGCCAAGATCCGATTCCCTCCTGATTCGCTACGGACAGTCGCAGACATCTGTCTACAATTTAGACGAACACAGCTTACCGGGTTCATACACCAAGCCCCTAATCATAGAGGGAGCTAAAACGGAACTGAAGACATAGACGGCCTTATCTCGTTCCCCGTCCGTCTCGCAAGTGGTCTCTGCTAAGTTGAGAGAGAATTTCGAATGTGCCGTAGCCAGTTCTTAGGAAGCCTCCTTTATCATTTATCTATGTTTGTAGTTGTTCGCGAATGCGCATGTTCAGGGTGATGGCTTGTTAACATAACTTAGGGCTGTGTCTCCATGTTTTTAGTGGAAATATTCGAATCTCTACTGATCTATACGGGCACACAATCACATGGCGGCCATTGGTCCGTTCGCATACTAAAGCTCGGTCGTTATTTACAAAGCGCACGAAGTTCCTTTCGGAGAACCTTTTTGTAGGTGACCCTAGGTATGTCACTACGCACCTTCTCGTGTAGTTCTGTGCCTAGAGCCCTAATGTTGCGCTCAAATTGTATTCTAATGTAACTAGCGTCTCTCTTATGGTTACCAGCGCACAATATCGAAGTGTTCCGCATGCGTGTAT